>NC_136492.1:22762201-23007201 GCF_053919585.1 Euprymna scolopes | reverse complement strand
ATTGCTGCAGATATGTTGTGAAAATATCAATACTTTTACAAGTTGCGTTATACCAGGAACCAATCGGCATCAGCAACTATTGCACTGGACATAAAAGTCTGCTTTTGGAATCGTTCGTTACCAAATTCACTTATCTTCTGCGAGGAAATAGGAAAAATAAAGATAAACAATCAGAAATGTTTCAGAGATAAAAGAAATGGGAAGATTTGTTAAGATGACAAAATGTTTTACCAAAATCATAATCGTCGTATCATAACTAAAAGTTCAATTTAATTATGAGTGTTTGATCATAAAGTTATTAATTGAGCCAAATTATCTATCTATATGTCTATAAAAGTGAAAGTGTGTGTGTGTGTGTGTGTGTGTGTGTGTGTGTGTGTACATTTACCTACGCAATAACTGTCAATTTTAAGTCTACAGACTCGAAATTTGATATACAGGACTGGATTTCGGCCAGAAATTTGGTGATTAAAGGGTCAAGGTTCAACGATTTGACTTTTGAGAACTCTACCAAACTCCGACAATTTTTGGTCTAAACACTTGAAATTTTAGATATAGGTTTCTTGGACATGGATCTAACTTAATAACTTGATTTGAGCCCAAAACAATAAATTTTAAGGGGTCATAATAGGGGTCAAAGTTAAAAAAATTGACCGCTTTTTTTTTTTTTTTTTTATTTCCCAACATACACCTCCAAATACCCGGGCAACGCCGGGCTAAAATGCTAGTATATCTATAAAAGTGAGAGTGTGTGTGTGAGAACAACTCTTAATCTATATACTCAACAAATTTTTTATCTTGAAATTTAGTATACAGGGTATTCAGACATGTGTAAAATTTTTTAATCGGTTTTCATCTGGAATAAGAGGCTGTTAAGAGGGCAAAATAAAAAAAAAATTGTATTTGGGGGGGGGGGCATCGGATTTTTATCTGTTTGTCAACGTATCACGACTGCGCATGTGCAAATCCTTCACATGACAGCTTCCTAATTTTAAGAATAAGTAGGTTTAAAAACACTTTATAAAGATCGTGGCAAGCTGGCCTAATGGTTATTGTACTTGACTCAAAGTCTTTAGGTTTTGGTTTCGATGTCAGCTTGAGTTTTGTTTTGTTTTTTCTTTATACTTACAAGAAGTGAACTGTTTAGAAGAAACATAATACTCGCATGCACATGTCTCAGTTTCCTTCAATTTTTTTTTTTTTTTTAATACTTCATTTTTTTTAAGGAATTTAACGTTAGGTTCTAATATCCGGCAATGCCGGGTACGTCTGCTAGTAAAACTAGCAGGTTAATACAATATTGGATTAACCTGCTAGTAAAACTAGCAGGTTAATACAATATTGGAGTACTTTGGATTAAAAAAATTTGCTATTTTTAATTTTTTGTACTCTTTTTCATCCTAAGCAAGGCATATTGCTACTCAGACATGAGAGGCTACTATTTGTGGGGAGTTGAGCAGCGAGATGTCTGGTCCATACAATCAGGGAAGCAGAAAAAAGGGAGGGAATTCCAAAGTTGAGCAGTCCAAAGGAAGAAACTATGAGAGGAGGCTTTCTGGTATCCAAGAACCTCAACAGTAAAGAGGTAAGATTTTGCTGCTGCCGAGTTAATTGGGAATATGGAGGGGGCACAAGTGCTATGAGTTCATCAGAACACATTCCATTAAAGTATTTGTAAAACAAGCACAGAGGTTAGAGCTGGGCCAATAATGTGGGATCTATTACATTGTAGACTTTTTTTTTTGGACCCTATCTAAGTGTGAGACATTTGCGGTCGATAAACCAGCCCAGATGTGGCAACAACACTTCATGCATGGGCAAATTGTGGTTTTATAAAGATATGATACTCTCTGGCAAGAGATATTTTCTAGCATGGTAGAGGGAGCCTACTTTCTTTGAAGCAGGACAAAAATAATTTCTTCATTGATCAAGGACATAAATGATGAAGTGTAATATCTGAACTGATGCTGCACTTTGATCTTATCCAAAAACAGCAATTTATAAAGATTGTAGCCAAAGAAGAACGTGAAAAAAATCTGTTTAGGTATTAAAACCGGTTTTATGTTGCTGTTTTTTCGCTGAATATCATTAATTTATATTACTAATAACTATTATTAAATGAGAAATCATTTAGAGTTAAAATTTGAGTTTGTTAGATAAACATGACATCAGGCAAAATTTGGTGGCCATTTTCTTTTGCTTTGGATTATTTTTACATAAGTTTTAAAACGTTCTTATTTTAATTTTAGATGCATAATACAAATTTGATTTTTAATAGAAATGATTCCTCATTTTGTAATATTAAAAAAATATATAAAAAAGCATAAAAGTACTTTTTAAAGCTTAAACAGATTTTTTTTCATGTTCTTCCATGGCAGCGATCTTTATAAATTGTCCCCAGAGCTGATGATTTTACATTCACTTTTACTTTTTTTTTTTCTTTTAAATAAGATTTTTGAAGTTAAGTCTAACTATTACAAGTTAGAAAAGCATTTCATCCAAGGCGTGAAACTTGTTAAACAAAATGTTTTTACTATAGGCTTTAAAAATAAAGGTACAAGATTCAATTTGAAATTTATTTATCTTCAAAGTTCACTTTTATCAATTTTACAAAATAAGGTATTAAATTTAAATTGAATCAAAAAATTACCTTGGATTTATTTTATGGAATATACATTCTGTTGCACTTTTAAAAAAAATAATTGAAAATTTTATATCTATATCATTAATTGCTAGATGAAAGACAATGTTTTTAAATTGCAACAAAATGTACATTACATAAAATAAATTCAAGATGATTTTTTGATTCAATTTAAATTAAATTTTTATACCTTACTTTGTAAAATTTATAAAAGTGCACTTTGAAGATAAATAAATTTCAAATTGAATCTTGTACCTTTATTTTTAAAGCCTATAGTAAAAACATTTTGTTTAACAATTTTCATGCCTTGGATGAAATGCTTTTCTAACTTGTATCTTTTTAAGATTATATCTTAAAACTCTCCTTCGGTTTATTTCAGTTTGTATTTCTCCTCACACCACAACTCATTTTTTGCAACCCCCTTGAATAATGAGAAAAATCTGATTTTTTTTAATAAAAACTTTAAAATAACTTTTTTAGATTAATTTTTTTAAACTTCTTTCAGAATAGAAAATATTTAAAATTTAATAAGAAACATATTTCATATAGGTTTCATTAACAAATATTCAGTACATAATGAGAAAAATAGAGATGAAAATTTTCAAAGGACTGTATAACTGGTTACAGTCAATAGTAGTCCTCACAAAAAAGAAAGAAAAAAAGAAAAAGAAAAAAAAAGAAAAAAAGAAAAGAAAAAAAGAAAAGAAAAAAAGAAAAAGAAAAAAGAAAAAGAAAAAAGAAAAAAGAAAAAGAAAAAAGAAAAAAGAAAAAGAAAAAAGAAAAAGAAAAAAGAAAAAGAAAAAAGAAAAAGAAAAAAGAAAAAGAAAAAAGAAAAAGAAAAAAGAAAAAAGAAAAAGAAAAAAGAAAAAGAAAAAAGAAAAAGAAAAAAGAAAAAGAAAAAAGAAAAGAAAAAAGAAAAGAAAAAAGAAAAGAAAAGAAAAAAGAAAAGAAAAGAAAAAGAAAAGAAAAAGAAAAGAAAAGAAAAAGAAAAGAAAAAGAAAAACAACAAGAAAAGAAAAACAGAACAAGAAAAGAAAAACAGAACAAGAAAAGAAAAACAGAACAAGAAAAGAAAAACAGAACAAGAAAAGAAAAACAGAACAAGAAAAGAAAAACAGAACAAGAAAAGAAAAACAGAAAAGAAAAAAAGAGGAGCGGGAGAGAGATGAACAAAGAGGAGCGGGAGAGAGATGAACAAAGAGGAGCGGGAGAGAGATGAACAAAGAGGAGCGGGAGAGAGATGAACAAAGAGGAGCGGGAGAGAGATGAACAAAGAGGAGCGGGAGAGAGATGAACAAAGAGGAGCGGGAGAGAGATGAACAAAGAGGAGCGGGAGAGAGATGAACAAAGAGGAGCGGGAGAGAGATGAACAAAGAGGAGCGGGAGAGAGATGAACAAAGAGGAGCGGGAGAGAGATGAACAAAGAGGAGCGGGAGAGAGATGAACAAAGAGGAGCGGGAGAGAGATGAACAAAGAGGAGCGGGAGAGAGATGAACAAAGAGGAGCGGGAGAGAGATGAACAAAGAGGAGCGGGAGAGAGATGAACAAAGAGGAGCGGGAGAGAGATGAACAAAGAGGAGCGGGAGAGAGATGAACAAAGAGGAGCGGGAGAGAGATGAACAAAGAGGAGCGGGAGAGAGATGAACAAAGAGGAGCGGGAGAGAGATGAACAAAGAGGAGCGGGAGAGAGATGAACAAAGAGGAGCGGGAGAGAGATGAACAAAGAGGAGCGGGAGAGAGATGAACAAAGAGGAGCGGGAGAGAGATGAACAAAGAGGAGCGGGAGAGAGATGAACAAAGAGGAGCGGGAGAGAGATGAACAAAGAGGAGCGGGAGAGAGATGAACAAAGAGGAGCGGGAGAGAGATGAACAAAGAGGAGCGGGAGAGAGATGAACAAAGAGGAGCGGGAGAGAGATGAACAAAGAGGAGCGGGAGAGAGATGAACAAAGAGGAGCGGGAGAGAGATGAACAAAGAGGAGCGGGAGAGAGATGAACAAAGAGGAGCGGGAGAGAGATGAACAAAGAGGAGCGGGAGAGAGATGAACAAAGAGGAGCGGGAGAGAGATGAACAAAGAGGAGCGGGAGAGAGATGAACAAAGAGGAGCGGGAGAGAGATGAA
Source organism: Euprymna scolopes (assembly GCF_053919585.1). Classification (NCBI taxonomy): domain Eukaryota; kingdom Metazoa; phylum Mollusca; class Cephalopoda; order Sepiida; family Sepiolidae; genus Euprymna; species Euprymna scolopes. The sequence continues at coordinate 23,002,440 of NC_136492.1, read as the reverse complement.
CAAAGAGGAGCGGGAGAGAGATGAACAAAGAGGAGCGGGAGAGAGATGAACAAAGAGGAGCGGGAGAGAGATGAACAAAGAGGAGCGGGAGAGAGATGAACAAAGAGGAGCGGGAGAGAGATGAACAAAGAGGAGCGGGAGAGAGATGAACAAAGAGGAGCGGGAGAGAGATGAACAAAGAGGAGCGGGAGAGAGATGAACAAAGAGGAGCGGGAGAGAGATGAACAAAGAGGAGCGGGAGAGAGATGAACAAAGAGGAGCGGGAGAGAGATGAACAAAGAGGAGCGGGAGAGAGATGAACAAAGAGGAGCGGGAGAGAGATGAACAAAGAGGAGCGGGAGAGAGATGAACAAAGAGGAGCGGGAGAGAGATGAACAAAGAGGAGCGGGAGAGAGATGAACAAAGAGGAGCGGGAGAGAGATGAACAAAGAGGAGCGGGAGAGAGATGAACAAAGAGGAGCGGGAGAGAGATGAACAAAGAGGAGCGGGAGAGAGATGAACAAAGAGGAGCGGGAGAGAGATGAACAAAGAGGAGCGGGAGAGAGATGAACAAAGAGGAGCGGGAGAGAGATGAACAAAGAGGAGCGGGAGAGAGATGAACAAAGAGGAGCGGGAGAGAGATGAACAAAGAGGAGCGGGAGAGAGATGAACAAAGAGGAGCGGGAGAGAGATGAACAAAGAGGAGCGGGAGAGAGATGAACAAAGAGGAGCGGGAGAGAGATGAACAAAGAGGAGCGGGAGAGAGATGAACAAAGAGGAGCGGGAGAGAGATGAACAAAGAGGAGCGGGAGAGAGATGAACAAAGAAGAGCGGGAGAGAGATGAACAAAGAAGAGCGGGAGAGAGATGAACAAAGAAGAGCGGGAGAGAGATGAACAAAGAAGAGCGGGAGAGAGATGAACAAAGAAGAGCGGGAGAGAGATGAACAAAGAAGAGCGGGAGAGAGATGAACAAAGAAGAGCGGGAGAGAGATGAAAAAAGAGGAGTGGGAGAGAGATGAAAAAAGAGGAGCGGGAGAGAGATGAAAAAAGAGGAGGGGAGAGAGATGAAAAAAGAGGAGGGGAGAGAGATGAAAAAAGAGGAGGGGAGAGAGATGAAAAAAGAGGAGGGGAGAGAGATGAAAAAAGAGGAGGGGAGAGAGATGAAAAAAGAGGAGGGGAGAGAGATGAAAAAAGAGGAGGGGAGAGAGATGAAAAAAGAGGAGGGGAGAGAGATGAAAAAAGAGGAGGGGAGAGAGATGAAAAAAGATGTTTATACTGAATGTCTTTTTTTTACTATGCAGCTTTCAATTAATGCAAATCCCATCAAAAAAAAAAAAGATAAAAAATAAAAACGCAAAAAGTATTTTTAAGTGGCTATAAATACAATTACCAATTGCAAACAAAAGAAAGAAGGTCGATATTGAAAAGACGAAAATACTACCACTATTAGGACTATTATTGTTATTCATTGATGTATGCGAGAGAAGTTGCAAATCTAGCAAGTCATCGCATTAGGTTGGGTCAGGTCGGACATGACACACAGCTGCCTATTTATAAGTGGCCAGTACTAAGCAAACGAAAACTTACGCCAATCAGATTTACCGTTTCATTTTCTAAGAGAGAAATGTCTCTTTAGCAATTTCTGTGTTTTTTTCATCCAGATGCCATCAAATGAGAACAACATGATTTTCGGATAATCATTCGTCAGTAAACATAAATTTGCTTAGATCTGATGACCTCAGAGGAATATGAAATTTGGACAGTATAGAGAAATGTGTACGGGACATGAGATTTCAATTCTATGACAACATTAAAAGAATGGATGAGAGTAGATGTGGAAAAGTGGAGATAGTGTTGTGGTGTTAGTTGTTGAATAATTGATGAGGAATACACAGTAACAATTAAATATGTTTTAACAAAAATACAAAAAAAAAAAAGCTAATTAAGCAAATAGCTTTGCTCACTGCTGGACTAGTAGTCACGGCCATACTCTCCGCGCATGTCTGACTCCTTTGGTAAAACTGTTCTCATTACCCCGGAAGTGACGTCATGGAATAGTTCATTATCCAAGTAGTAGGGGTGCACCCCCAACAGATAGCAGGACACGTTTACAGAGGAAGGCCAAGAACACATGGAAGAAATGATAAAAAAGGGAAAGAGGGATAAATGAAGACTTGGCCAGATGGGTTGTTTGGAAGTCATTTTCTTAAAGCTGTCCTACATATGCCAGGATGCAAAATGAAAGATGAGGAGTTACATGATAATTGATGAATCAAAAACCATCGATTGAAAGTGATTTTACATGCAGTATGTGGTATTCCAAACTGATCATCCCTTAAATACTGACCGAGACCGACGTCATTAACTTTGGTGATTTTACGAAAACAAGTGCATCAATGTGATATGGCTATATGTATTATAACCAAACCAGTAATACTTGATGTGGCATTAGGCCTTGGTGGGCTATGCCGCCTTGATGAGGAGGAAGTTTACAGGAAATATCAAATTCACAAGCAGTCCCTAGACGCATCTATATCTTGATCATGGGAAGATGACATACCACACTTACCACTTCGAAATGGTCACTTATCTGGTACTAGGCAGATTTAATTTTAAACATTGGTGATATAATAAGAACTAGTGTGCCTGCATGATTAGGTCATTATATATATATATATATATACATATATATATTAGTGATGGGACGATTCCAATATTTTTCCCCCGATTCCGATTCTTTATAAATTTCTAAAAATTTAACTACAAAATGGTTATTTTGTCCTGATTACCATAAAAACACAACTTTTAATGTGCACATATATTTTTTTCAAATACTTCTAAAGGAGGTGATTTATAGATTTTAATTTTACTGGAAGTTTAAACCAATAAATATTTATTATCTTATTATTATTACCACCAGTGGAAGATTTCTCTTGAACCAAAATCAAATAAAAGATAATTAATGGAATCGTTTTTTGGCATCAGAAAATAGGCACAGATTTTTCCAATTCCAATACTCCAAAAAGTTCTGATTTTTTAAATTCCCGATTCCAATTCAACGTCCCAACACACACATATATATATATATATATATATATATACACACACACATACACACACACACATTACAGCAATGCAATACACATATTACACTAGTGTTGCCTAGTTGTAAAATATGCTTAAATATATTTTAAATCATGCTGATTTTATATTTATTATAAAAAAAAATTCTCTATTGATTATTATACTGAACCCAATATAAATAGTAATGATTTCAAAAGTTTAAAAAAATAATAAATGACTTAGGTGCCATCAGTTAGAATTGAAACCAAAACATTCAGCACCCCTAGCCTTAGCAGTCATTTAATAACTCGGCTTTCATTGTTACTGTCTGAACTATCATCAAAGAGATAAAAAAAAGCTAAAAATTAAGCAAATTTAAGCTAAAACTGTATATGTATGCATGCTCAGAAGTTAGTCGTCTTACCACTGCCAAGCTCAACTTTTTTCTTTTTTAATTTTGATCCCTTAGCAGCTAATCTATAGGCTAAAAGAAAAACAAATCAAATGTGTTCCCACAGCTAACAAGACCTACAACAAGCCTTTAACCGATTTCAATTTCAATAGACATATGAACCAAGAGATACAGGTCTGCAAACTAATACAACCTTTACCGAACACAGCCTACAAAAAGAAAAAACACTATAAACGCCGGTTATCCCAACAAGGAGCAATCTTTTAATAAAACCTAACTAGAACTGAACTGCGGACTAGTCACTAGATTAACTAAATAAATAAACAAGTTACTCCTGCTTAATTTTTATGATTCACAATCTCCAGTTAGAGCAGATTGTATACTAACATGAAAAACATCTTCATGGCAGTTTTCTAAACCTTACTACTTCTGCGTTGGCTCATGACTAATTGGAAGCAAGTGTTTTGTTTGTGACATCATCACTACCAGATATGGTATAATCATGTTGACATATCAGTTCTTGTTAGATTGCCGAAGTTAAGCAACAATGAGTGTGTTCAAAATCACATGGGTGATCATTTGGGAAGACTAGGTGCTATATGTACTTAGGTAAACAGGTATATATAGTGCACCGTTCCGGGTCAATCTTGTGTAGCACCTGTTAGCCTCCCTCTGATTACCAAGAGGATTACTACACAAGCAGTAGATGAAGCGCCTTAGATGTGGTGAAGGCAATTCAACAAGGAGAAAGTAACTCTTATGAAAAACCAAAAGTCGGATAGAAAGAATCCGTGAGTAATGTAAGGTAATCTACTAGTGATGGTGTTACGGAAACTTATCTGCTTATATGGAAACCAATAAGTCATCGATTGGTCAGCAAAGAGAATCATTTACATAACGAAATGTGGCTCACTTTGCTGTCCTGGATCTGTCTACAACAGCTTGTTTTGAAAAGTCACTATTTCCTTCCCACCATAAACGCAGCGTACAATTTGATGACACTTTGACTGGCATAAACAGTAAGCACTCCATTGATCTTAACAGTTCTGTGACTTATAAAAACAAAATTATAGGGACACATAAACAAGCCAAAAAGTTTGCTTTATATTAGTCCCTATTAACACGAAACATATGTCCTAACTCAACTGGTCATGTGTGATTAATCTTTCCTTTCACTCATTGGCTACAAAAAGCTAAATCTGAAGCAGCCTTTAACAGATTTAAACTTTGATGGGTAAACGAAGCAAGACACCCATGTCTTCAATGAGCATCGCCTTCATAATTCATTTACATAACCGAGTGCATCTCACTTTGTTGAGATGGATAGACTGACAGTTGAATAATGATATTATGAGAGGATTCAAAATAATGTGTGGATTAAATGAAATTTGATGTCCTATGCAGATGGCTTATGACCAGTACTTATTGACATTAGCTTTGAAGAGGATCATGTTGTAGCACCCAGGGAAGTAATCTTGTGGGAGTTTGTGGAAAGAAACTGAATTAATGGAAGTTTTGTTTGATGTTAAGCACACACAAGAAGAAAGAAATTTATTTATTTATTTTTTTTTTTTTACAGCGATGGTAGTAAGATGAGTTCTTGCAAGTCTTTTTACCACCATTGCTTGTACATTTGTTGTCTGCTTTAGCAAACACATGGTCTGGTGGAGGTAATGTGACAACAGTCACAGAAACAAGCAGCCAAAGATAGCATGTACGGTGCTCAAAACTCAAAACCCGAGCGATAGGACACGAAAGGCAACATATGCTCAAATTTGACCGCGTCTTAATTTGCATACGTCGAATATGAGGATATAAAAAGCCAATATTTCTTTGATTGGAGAAAAGATTTTTTTGCTTAGACTCATTTTGTACGCACTTCATGTGTCAGTGGGAAAAAGAATGACGGATTTTTTTTGTTGGTTAACTCGCGTGTCAGAGGGAGAAAAGAACGGTGCACGATAAAAACACAGAAAATTGGTATATGAAGCCAAAAATGACATTGATTGGTCATCGAAACAAATTGTTTGCATAATGGAATACAACTCACTTAGTTGTTGCAGATGTCTGTCTACAGTTGCTTGTTTGAGAAAGCCACTGTTCGCTTTCCATTGCAGACACAGCACACAATTCAATGGCATTTCGACTAATATAAACAGTGAGCACATCACTGATCATATCAGTTTTGTAACTTTTTCATAAATAAATCATACACGATGCCTCCGTTCAGTCTCGAAAAACAAAGGATACCCCCTGTAAGGGCAGTTGCACGTGTCATTGTGAAGCAAGGGTTGCGCAATCTCCAACCACACCTCTCTTGAATTGGCACGGTTTGAGTCCAGTGGCAAGGAGAAATCCAGAACGACTGGAAGTAATGCCGAGATAAGCAGAGATATAATACAACATCTGCAAGTCCCAAATAGTCACCCATTTAGTATTGACTAGGTTCAATGTTGCTTAACTTCAGTGATTCAGCAGGAACTGGTGTGTCAACATGATTAAATGCTTGTATAAAAACACTTAACCGAGCCAAAAATCTTTGATTTATATCTTTATTTCTGTCTTCCTGTCCATTCCGCATTTTCTCAGAAACTATTGAAATTTTGCATGGACTTTTACTATGACAAGGTACAGCGAACTGAGTATTATGGTATCCATTCAATGCACAGTGAGGAATTAATAGGGATTAGCATTTCATGCAAAAATGAGTACAAATTTATATTGATATTAAACTATCAATTTGGCATAAAGTACTCATTCTTAACTCAACATGTTATAACTTTTGCCTGTTTTTAATAGTCCCTATCAATGAGAGACAGTTGTATCCTAACTCAACTGGTCATGTCTGATTAATTTGTATATCTTTCCTTTCAACCATTGGCCAATCAAATTTGACTTGTAACGACTCCTCACTTATTTCAAACGGATCAATCTAATAGGATTAACTAAAAACTTTAATTATGCTTTGTTTCATTAGAATTGGATTTTTTAATTAGATTAGAATGAGGAAAATCATTACAAGATTACGGATTAAGAGGATAAAAATGAACAGAGAAAATGTTATTTGGTAAAAAAAAAAAGTAGAAACAAAGTTGTGATACAAAAAACATTTAGGCTGATTGACATTATAGTGTGTGATTTTGACATTAGAAAATGGTGGATATCAGATTCTGACTTTAATATTTCTTTTAAATAAAAAAAAAATATTATTTCAATATTTTTTTTTTAGACGAGGATCAACAATTTGGATTATTATCGGACAGTTTAGAGAAATGTGTATAGAACAGGAGACTTTGATGATATGGCAACATTGAAAGAATAGATGATAGTTCTTTGGTTAGCAGATTTAAAACAGTTGAGATAGCAGGACCAGTTTATTGGATAATGCCAAAGAAAATATGTGAGAAAGTGATAAGGATGGACATCAGAAAAAGAGGGACAAATAAGGACCTGGCTAGAGATAGGTTTGAAGTCAATTTCTAAAAACTATTCCACGCATATCAGAATGTAAAATGGATGTTAAACCAAATATGATGAATGTCCTAATCTTGGTTATTTTTACATTTCGGACACTGAAACATCTGACCATCTTCAGGTGCATCTTTTCAAACTCGTTAACTGATAAAGAATGTCATACTGAACCTTTTGTTCATAAGAGTATTGTTCTCGTTCTGTCAGCTTTGGCTATGTCAAAGTTTTAATCCTTAAGCTATTCTTAATTATTATTTGTAGTAAGAATTGAGCTTTCAACCACGAGAATACTGCCACTTGAAACGAATCATAATAAATGCTTTTAACCATTGCGTCAAAGGTCCGTCATAAGAATAACATAAAAATTAACACTTCTATGCGATCATGGCTGACAGTTCAGTATAAAGATTCATAAGTTTGAAAAGATGCACTTGACGAAAGTCAGGGGCTACAATGGCCATGACGTTTGTTTCAAAGAAAATCAACATTTTGAAATTTTAAACAAACAAAAAAAAAACTTATTCAGGTAGGTAGAACATTTGTGGCATGCTATTGGCTGTTATATTTTATAAAGACAAACCCAGCTAAATAAAAATTGCTCAATATACCAGATAGAGCAAATAAATCAAATTTTAATATTTTGAATTAATTTAAATTACTAAATTTATATATATATATATATTCACCCAATTTTTGTTGTTGTTTGCTCTTGTTAAAAATGCCTAACGAATCTTCTATATTTTTCTAAAGTAATAGGGTTCGTGTGTTTCTGTCTGTGTGTACAGCTCTCCATCATCAACGAAACATAAAGGAGGTAAGAGGGTAGATCTCTCCTGGTAGAGAAACATTAGAACCCATTTTAGGATGTTTCTGTTATAGGAGACATAAGAATCTTTGCCTAATTTCTTTATATACTATTCTACAAACCACCACCATATCGAATGACTTATGCTCATTTGCATATCACATTATATTAAATCTCTTTAACTAATTACCTCGACCTTATTACATATTGGAAATATTCTAATCATTTCAACTGTACTATTTACAAAATCTATTTAACATTTAATCTATCTATCTATATATCACATTATATTAAATCTCTTTAACTAATTACCTCGACCTATATATATCTATAAAAACAGAGATGTGTGTGCCACAGACGATTTCTGATTGGTTAATCCAATAATCACATCTCCTAAAAAACAATCGTTTCTACGCTCTTACCTTTACCATAAAATATTATGGCTTTATTTATTGTCCATCTTGGAAGGGTTTAATTTTTTAATAACTTGTTATTTACAAATTAAAAAAATACGAAACTATTATACGAAACTAAACTACACGAAATGCGCACACACGCACACACACACGTTCACTACCGTCACGTTGTTATGGCAACCAAACCCGCTGACTTATTTTTGTACCTTTTCTCCACGTTAAAAAACGACCCTGGTGTCTAACTCTGTCCCGTGGGGAGGCATAGTAAATAGGTACATAAACAGTAAACACACACAGTAAATGTGATTTTCTTCATTTTCTCATTTCACTCGTGGTCTTAAATTCATTTCGGGTTTGTATTACTGTACACATAGATTCGAATAAGTTGCCAAAAAACAAATATATAACAAATAAATGTTATCAAAGGCAAGATAAATTACTTTTCTACCAAACTGGATATATTTTTCGTGTTTTTATTCAATTTAACATGTTTATTCATCTCGAAAAGCATACAGTGTTTACCAATGTATTGAAAAATTCAAGATGGCGGCCGATTCTCTCTTTAACACGGTAAGTTTGGAAAAAGGTGTAATAAATAAAAAACCGGTTAAAATACTGTTAAAAACTCGCTCAATATATGTTACCGTGACATAGGTTGACATATATTCGGCGGGTTTTTAATAGTATTTTGTATAGTTTTTTATTTATAACACCTTTTCCCAAACTTACGGTGTTAAAGAATGTGTGAGACGCCATCTTGAATTTTCCAACACATCGGTAAACACTATATTCTTTTCGAGCTGAATAAACATGTTAAATTGAATAAAAACACGAAAAATATATCCAGTTTTTATCGGTTTTTTACCTTCTCTGCAGAAGTACAAAAAAAAAACAAAAAAAAAACGGAAGGTACTTTTACAGAATGTTAAACTATTCTTTCGAAGAAATTTAGCAAAAATACCTGTAAACCAGGAAATCGGTAAAATGTCATCATGGATGAATACTTGTCTATTATAATTTCTACCCTTGACAAAAACTTAGCCATAACAAAAGAGATTTATTGTTCAGATTGTTTTTGAGATTGATTTCTAAAAAGATATTTTATAAATAAAATCGACTTTAAAATTAAAGACTTAAATTACAATAATTGAATTTAAACATTCTTATTTCAATATTTGACACATAACACCTGCAAAAATGATCACAATGTCAGGATTTCATTTTATTTCAGAATCGATGGCAAATTATGTAGATTGATATCTCATTATATTAAATACTAATATTTAACATTAGTTTATCATTTAAGCCGATAAAAAGCCCTTTTTTTTTCGAGTCATAAAAGGATTTGGAGTTTCCTAATCAACCTTTCGGGTGCAGTTGCACGCTCTCAAAATAACTAAAGTGTTGGATTTAAAAAAATTGGTTCATTAAAACTAAACAGGTTTAGTTTTAATAAAAAAAAAAATTTAAAAAAAATCGCTTTGGTAATTAGATATGTCGTATGGTTATCCCTAATCGCTGAATAAAACCGCTAACGAGTTGAATGATTACGACATAAAATTAAACTCGGGTTCCTGAAACGGAAACTTCGTTTGTTTTTGTTTTTTTCTTATCAATATATTTACATTGTTATTTTGTTTTCATTTTCAATCATTCGAACAGTTTTCTTTTTCAAGTAATCCAAGTTACAAAATTCCCACTGTTTACTATGCTAAAATCACAATGACCTATTAACCCTTATCCTTGAGTGGCCTCTGGGCCTTGATAAGTGGTGACACCCATGTAAAAAAAAAAAAAAATCACTCGAACAGTTTTCTTTTTATAATGTACAGTTTTAAAAGTTTAAAAACTATATAGTTTTTACTTCAGGAAAATTAATGGGTCAGTTTTTACGATGTGCCCTGTTAAAATACTGTTAAAAACTCGCTCAATATATGTTACCGTGACATAGGTTGACATATATTCGGCGGGTTTTTAATAGTATTTTGTATAGTTTTTTATTTATAACACCTTTTCCCAAACTTACGGTGTTAAAGAGGGTGTGAGACGCCATCTTGAATTTTCCAACACATCGGTAAACACTGTATGTTTTTCGAGCTGAATAAATATATTACATTGAATAAAAACACAAAAAATATATCCAGTTAGGTAGAAAAGTAACTTATCTTGCCTTTGATAACATTTATTTATATATTTGTTTTTGACTATTTTTTCGAATCTATGTGTACAGTAATACAAACCCACGATATGAATACTCACGTTGTTATATATATATATATATATATATATGAGATTATAGCAGTTAAAACACATTTTTAAAACACACACACACCTTTTTCAAAGTGATCAGAAATCGTATAAAAGTAAAAAGGGTAAATTTTTACTTACTTTCCAACTTAATCACCTTTAACGTGACTTTTACAGTTTTTTTTAAATGGAATTCATTTACCGATACAAAAGAAATTATAAGTAAATAAATCCATAAATAAATATTATAAATGGTTTATTTTAATACTTGCCAGGATGCGGAGGAAAATGAATGAAGGGGGAGGGGAATAAAATAAAAACATTTTGGAAACAGAGTAAGTTTGAAAGAATTGCTTTGCACAGAAAGAAATTAATGAAAAAATAAAATTAAATTTCTTTTCTTTCTTGATTTTTTTTTAGTTTTTTATGAAAAAGGAAGTCAAAATTAAGACTATAAAAAACAATTTTTATTAAGAGCGAACCTCAGTCGTCAGGTCTGTAAAAAAAGACGTGGAATAATAAATGTTTTCTAATACAAATTGTTTTTACTTATGTGTTCATTTGTCTCTTTGAAGTTCGTTTGTTTAATATATCGGTTTGCAATATAATTTTGTCATTCTGTCAGACTCAAATTTTAAATCTATATATCTATAAAAGTAAAAGTGTGTGTGTGTGTGTGTGTGTGTGTGTGTGTGTGTGTACATTTCCCTACGAAATAACTCTGTCAATTTTTAGTCTACAGACTCGAAATTTGATATACAGGGTACTGAGATTTGGAAAAATCTATGTGATCGGTTTTTAGCCAGAAATTTGGCGATTAAGGGGTCAAAGTTAAACGATTTGAGCTTTGAGAACTCTACCAAACTTCTCCGACAATTTTGGGTCTACACACTTGAAATTTTAGATATAGCTTCCGTGGACATGAATCTAACTTAATAACTTGATTTGAGCCCAAAACAATAAATTTTCAGGCGTCATAATAGGGGTCAAAGTTTAAAAAATTACCCCCTTTTTTTTGCTCAGCATACACCTCCAAACACCCGGGCAACGCCGGGCACCCATGCTAGTCATGTAATAAAATAGTAAAATGCTATTTCAAGCGAAGACGTAACAGACGAAATGAAATGCTATTTAAAATTTTAGATTAACTGCAATAGAGTCGCTTTGATGATTCTAATGCACACATGGTTCATTTGTAGACACAATGTTGCAGCATATTTGCGTTCATTTCATTGAAATGAACAAGTATATACGTACTTATCAATCAAGCAGTCGATCATAATATTCTAATAAGGGATTAGCAAGTCTTAACTCCAACATTATTCGATTCAACTGAACAAAATAATCTCTTCTCACACACACACACACCAATTTATATTTGATATTACAGTAATTTTATTGAGCAAGGCAAAGTACAAATACAGGCAGTCTGCAGGTTTGGAGGCAGCTATTCGACTAATATTGACAGCAATTTTCTATATTAAAGCCAAAAGATGTTTTTTTTTCATTGTAAACAAGGCATGAAGCCACGATGTGTAAGGAGCTAAATAATGATAAAAACACTAAAAAGGTAAAAAATTAACCAATGATAAATGTTAGATTCCGACCCAAAAAACAGCAATTCTTTTCATTCACTTCACAATAAAATTTCAGCCATGTTGGTAGTTTCCTAGAAAAAGTGAAAATAAATATGGTCTTGTGGTGACTAATCCTCCATGTGCATGGAACGAATACCATAATACTTAGTTTGCTTCACCTTATCATAACAAAGGTCCATGCAAAATTTGAGCCAGATCGGCCCAGTGGTTTTTGAGAAAAAAGTGGAATGGGAAGACAGACAGCTGGACTAAGAGAAATATAACATAGATAAGTAAAGATATATACTATGAAAATTACTTAATCATGAAAATTCAAGCAATTTAAATCGGTCTATTACTAAAACTTTTATATATCATTTACCTGCTTGCTACCGTACACACTATTGGATTGTGTAGTGGACTTTCGGTCAGCGTTCAAGTTGTGGATAACTTGACAAAGACTAAAGTCCACTACACAATCCAATATGGCGCTACGAACAGGATCTGAGACAGAAGATTGGGAAGACTATTTCCTCAAAGCAGGCATTGCTGCCGATTCCGCCAAGAGCTACGCTGCAACTTTTGTGAAGGAAAAACTGAGGAAAGAAAACCTTCAAGTAATGGATCGAGCCATGCTAAGAGAATTGGGAATCACAACAATGGGAGAAGCTCTGTCTATCCTTTGACAAGCCAAGGAGCCCGCTACCCAGACCACCTATGCTAAGGCACCAGCTGCCAGGCCTCCCCAACTTCATCTCGAAATGACCCCTCATCAATTCAGAAAATTTCGGATTGATTGGGAAGTATTCACCAGAATAACGGACATGCTAACTTCTCAGGCCAATATCCAGTTATACAGTTGCGCTGATGAATCCGTCCAAAACGCAATCATAAATACGTACCCTAAGTTCTTCACCACCAACCCAGACAAGCTGCCAGAGATGACAGAAGCATTGGTAACTCAAAAATCAAATCCCATGGTCCATCGGATGACATTTGCATCTATATCACAGCATGAAGATGAACCCATCCAACAATACCTTGTTCGTCTTAGGTTCACGGCCATAGACTGTAATTTCTCATGCCCCAACTGCGATCACGACCTGTCCGACATTTACATCAAGAACCAATTTATCAAAGAGATATCGAATGATACACTTCAGACCGATCTACTGGCAAAAGCCGGGTTGCTAAGAACTCTCAACCAAAATATTTGTCATGCTGAGGCATTTGAGTCTGCACTACGGGACCAAACCGCAATGACTGATACCTCAGATATAGCTACAGTCCGGATGTCAATATATCGCAGGCAATAAAAAAAAAACAGTGCTGTATGGACTAGCAGAGGCAATATTCGCACTAGCTCTACTTCTACTCACAACGATAACATTGCTGATAAAGAACCCCGTCAAACCTGCATAGGTTGCGGTAGTCACCAACACGGTACTCCAAGGACAAGTGCCCGCCATTTAACATGTCCAGCATGGAATCAAATGTGCAACACTTGTGGGAAACAACCATTTCTCAGCAGTGTGCCGGACAAAGAAATATCGCCCGGCAGTGATAAAAAGTTTTGAAGACCAAGAAGCTCCCATGAATACACTCATGGCCCATATCACATTCGATCAAATGAGGGGCACCATTATGACTACAGAAGGTGATCTGTTAACTGAAATAAATGCATCAGTAATCCCATTCTCACCAAAACCAGATCCCAGACAAGCTGTCAATATCCCTAGGAGTCGTAGTACAACGCTAAAGGTTTTTCCCGACAGTGGTGCCGCCATTTGTCTTGGGGGACCAAAGCATTTAGCCAAAATGGGCCTCACAGAGATTAGTCTTGTCCAATCAAGAAAGATCATACGAACAGTTGAAGGTTTCACACTCATGTGTCAGGGTTGGCTACCAGTTGAGTTTGTGGTCAGAGGAAAAACAACTAAACAAGCCCTCTACATATGCAAGGGCATACAACGGCTTTATCTCAGCAGAGCAGCCTGCATCGATGTGGGAATATTGCACAAACATTTTCCAAACCCTTTAGCAGACGAACATGAAGAGGTAGACACCGAGTCTAAAAAGGGTGTAGATCAATTGCCAAATCGCCCCAAAAACCTCCCTTTTCCCGCAACAGAAGATAACATAGGCAAACTTAAGAGCTGGCTCCTAGAAAAGTTTGCCAAAACGACATTCAACAAAGATGGGATATTTCCAGCCATGTCCGGCCCAGCTGCCCACATTCACCTCAAAGAGGGAGCAATCCCTAAAGCCAGGCATAACCCAATTCCTGTACCCTTCCACTTCAAGGAACCAGTAAGACAAGCCCTTTGGAAGGATGTAGAAAAAGGTATCATAGCTCCAGTACCCGTGGGTATGCCTACTGATTGGTGCAGTACTATGGTAATAACTGCCAAAAAGAATGGTAATCCACGGAGAACAATAGATTACCAACACCTTAACTCTCAATGCAAGCGAGAAACCCACCATACTGGGTCGCCATTCCAGTGGGCACTGCAAGTGCCACCTAGAACAAAGAAAACAGTCCTAGACGCTGTTGATGGATACCACTCGATTCTCTTAGACAAAGAATCTCAACCATTAACCACCTTCATAACTGAGTGGGGAAGATACATGTATCTTAGGATGCCTCAAGGATATGTCACATCTGGGGATGCTTACACTCGCAGATACGATGAGATAATAAAAGACATCCCACGCAAGGTAAAGATAGTAGACAATACCCTGCTATATGACTCTAGCATTGAGGGAGCCTTTTATCATACCTTCGATTTCCTGCTCCAATGTGCTAAGAATGGAATTGTGCTCAACACCGACAAATTCCAATTCTGTCAGGATGTTGTACAATTTGGAGGCCTCCAGGTAACTTCTTCAGGAGTGACCACTTCTGAGTCCATGATACAAGCGATACAGGATTTTCCAGTCCCAAGGACAATTACTAACGCCAGATCATGGTTTGGGCTTGTCAACCAAGTAGCCTGGGCATATTCACTGGGTCCAGTTATGGTGCCTTTTCGGGACCTCGTCAAACAAAACTCCAAATTTGCTTGGAATCAAAACCTTGAAGACGCATTCAAAGATTTCAAGCGAGTTATAATTCACCTAGTCCAGAAGGGGGTAGCAACATTTGACAAAAACAGAGCAACTTGCCTTGCTCCAGATTGGAGCAAAGAAGGAATGGGCTTCCTACTCCTACAAAAACATTGCCAATGTACCATGGAAAAAGCCCCAATCTGCTGTTCCGAAGGTTGGCATCTGATATATGCCAGCAGCAGATTTTGCACGGATGCTGAACGCAGATACACACCAATAGAGGGTGAGGCAGCAGCAATAGCATGGGCATTGGAGAAATGCCGTATGTTCGTCATGGGTTCTCCAAACATCATAGTGGTCACAGACCATGAACCTCTGAAGGGGATATTTGGCGATCGTGATCTGAGCAAGATCCAAAACCCCCGGCTCTTTAGACTAAAGGAAAAGACCCTGAGATATAGATTTACCATACAGCATTGCCCCGGGAAGTGGCACAGAGGCCCTGATGCAGTCTCCCGCCACCCAGTGGTGATGGTGCAAGCCCTTCTCAATATATTTTCCACAAAACCCTCTCAAATGGATATACTGGAGTCGAACAACATAAGCAACATAACAGAGTCAACAGCCTTAATAGCAACATTTGCAGACAGCAGTAATATAGCCATGATATCACCAGACCTAATTCGTTCAGCAGGTTGTGGCGATCAACAATATAACAAATTAATAGACACAATACAGCAAGGCTTCCCAAAAACACGTAATCTCACTGCGCCCGAAGTCCGTGAGTATTGGGAGGTGAGGCACCGCCTTAGCACTGACAATGGTCTAGTATTGTTGGATCGAAGGATCGTCATCCCCAAAACACAACGAAAAAAGGTCCTACACTGCCTGCATTCTGCACACCAAGGAGTAGTCGGCATGAAAGCACATGCCAACGAATCGGTGTACTGGCCAGGGATGGATGCATCAATCCGCAGTATTAGGGCGAATTGCATGGTATGCTCAACCATCGCACCTAGTCAACCACGGGAGCCTATCATTCTAACACGATCCCCAGAGTGGCCATTCCAGCAAATCGTCATGGATATTTTTTATATTGAAGATCACACATACCTTGCCTGCGCAGATAGGCTAACTGGTTGGCTAATTTTATACCGCCTAGAATCAGGTCACACTACTACAACCAAATTTATGTCCATATGCCGACAACTGTTCCAAACATATGGTGCCCCAGAAGAACTCAGCACCGATGGCGGCCCACCTTTCACTTCCAGCACGTTTCAAGAATTTCTGAAAACATGGTGTGTTAGGCACAGATTATCTTCTGTTGCATATCCCCAATCCAATGGCAGGGCAGAGCTCGCAGTAAAAACTGCAAAGAGGATTGTAAAAGGAAACACAGGCCCCCAGGGTTCCTTGGACGATGACAGTGTTGCCTGGGCCATCTTGCAGTATCGGAATACCCCAATCCAAAGCATTGGCCTATCACCGGCTCAATTATTACTTCACCGTCGACTACGTGACTCCATCCCTTCACAGCCAATCCTCTACAAGCCTCATCCTGAATGGGTGTCAGCGGCACAACACCGCGAGGAAATGCTCCACTACACAATCCAATACACACTACAGCTGAAGTGGTGAGAAAAATAGAACGATGTAAAAGAAAGATAGAAAAGAGTGGGGGGGGGAGAAGATGTAGAAGAGAGAGGGAGGAGGGAATGAGCAAGTGGAAAAAGCAAGGGGAGAGAGACAAGAAATGCTAGATGGAGAATTAGACAGCAAGATGGTTATTCACATTACATTTAAACTTTTTGCATGTTGATACAGTCGGTGTAACAGGAAAGGAATCCCAAGGTAAATTGTCCGAGGAAAGTCGTATCAGAGTAAGAAAACTGGCATCTAGGCACATCTACAGTGAAGTGGGGGGATTTAGCAGCTGGTCAGATGTATTGTCTATCAGGGCATGATCCACAGAGGTGCTTATTTGACCCCATACAACCTGCTACGTCTTGATTCAATTCCAGGGCATTAGAGAATGAGATAGGTTGTTGAGTTCTCAACCACTGCAAGAAACTTGAACACCAGGGTCAGAAGAGGGGCACTCTGACCTGCAAAAAGTGCCTGGGCAATCCCATTGGCATTTCCCGGCAAGGATGCCTTAGGCGATTAATTATAGCAATAAATTAACCCCTTCACAAAGAGAGAAGGCAAGGCTTGGGAGAGTGGATCTCCTAGAACTGCACAGAACTAAACTACCACTGCAAAATTAATAGGGACCGGATCATCACAGGAATGGTCTAATCTCTGTTGATTTTGGAGGTCAAGGATAAAAATCCTTAAAGAATGAGATCGGCCAAGGAAGATAACTATTGAATGAGGAATAGATATAATTGCATGCAATGTGACTTAAAGACTACCCTTCCCAATGTTAAGAATAACTTTCTAAATAACGTTATAATTCCAGCATGGTCCATGAACTGCACAAGTAATCAAGTCAAGAAATGCAATGAAATTACAGTTTCATTAAAAAAAAAAATAAACATACACACATAAAAGGGAAATGGTTATCAACCCAGAAACACCAATAAAACCATAAGAAATATTCCTTGATGGAGTAACAATGATAGTTGTTGTTTGATTTGAAGTATTTAACATGGACGAACAGTTTCGCACTTATTAAAGGTTACAATCGCATCTGAGTAATATGAAACAGTCTTGGTGTGGATAATCAAATAATTAGGGATGGGTAGTTTAGCAGAAAAACAAGACTTTCAAGTTTCACTTTAAAAAAAAACAAAAAAGAAAAACGAAATATCAGTGTCTTATGTGACATGTAAAAAAGCTGGAATCATAAGATTCCCATCATTCCCATTTTAGAAGCAACTGAATTCATAAAAACTACCTAGCAAATACCTATACTCGGTGAACCAAGTGCAAGTGAGATTCCAACAATTGCACATAAAGGGACAATCAGAATCTGAAAAAGATCTCTCGGTTGGATTGTCTGAGTTAGCGGGTGAATGTTTGACATTCGGTAGAATGTCCTATCATAAGTTTGAAAAGATGCACTTGATGAGTGAGAGACTTGAACAAAATAATTATAAAAGAAAAAAAAAAAAAAAAAAAAAAAAAAATCGAATTATGTTACAAAATCCGAAACCATTTCGCATAGTGCTATAACCAAACTGATTTTTATTTTTTTTAAAGTTTGAGAAATCTATTTGTTTACATTTTAGCACAGAATGCTATTCAAATGAAAAAAAAAAAGTAAATTGTTACTGAAAAATGTATTCCATTCAGTTCAAAATTTTGTTTTGTCTGCTATTTTTTTTTTTAACGGTCATGCTGACTGAAAACAACCGAGTTTTGCAAAGGAGAAGGAAAAAAAAAATGTTAATGTTTGATGCATTTTTGGTCAAGATTGGTTGGTTGTTTTTGTTGTACGGCATATCAACCCTTTTCAGGTTATTTAATGCCGAATCCAAAGATTTTGAAGAAAGATGTTTTAATAGAATATTTGTTGTTTCCAAGTCAGTTTCTATTTAACCCATAGTTGGGACCCTAACAGGTACTACCACTCCGGGTCAGAGTGGACCTGGGAGCAATGGTAATTAAAGGGTGGCTACACACTTCCCAAAGCCCGCAAGCTGGGGCCTCACCACTGGATATAGTTTAAGGTCATATCCAGGACCTTTGGTCAAGAAGTTAGAATCTTCTGGCAGCCTGATGCAATAACACTAGGGAAGTATTCATGGTAAGATGAGTTTCAGTAGTTTTAATTGTAAGATGAGTTTCAGTAGTTTTAATGGTAAGATAAGTTTCAGTAGTAAATAAACTTTGATATATAGTATTTCGTTTGTTTTTGTAGAAAATGATTGAGTTTTATTAAAAGGGAAGAAAGAAAAACAACAATGTCAATGTTTGGCGCATTTTTGGCCAGGAAACTGGTATCACAGGCAGCCTGATATGGTAGCACCAGTAAAATGTTCACTGTGACAAGATGAGTTTTAATAGTATATAGTGTTTTGTTTGTAGTTTTAGTTTTTGCAGAACATGATTGAGTTTTACAAAAGGGAAGAAAAATAACAATAACATCAATGTTTGGAACATTTTTGGTCAGAACGTCTATCTTCAGACAGTCTGATCAGAGGTCATATATATATATATATATATATATATATATATATATATATATATATACCTAGTTAAAGGTATTCAGGAGATAAAACTCATGAATTAAAACAAGATTATTAAGAGTGCTTAATAAAAAAAAAAAAAAGAAGCAAAATATAATGTCACGGGTGGGGGTTCCATTTAGAAACGTTGATATAATTTGAATAAAATAAAATATGCATCAAGTGCGCTTGAAAGCCAAATCACAGCATGATATTAGGGAAATAAACAAATATTTTACTTGTTTAAAATTTATAACAAATATATTTCGGAGCCAAACTCCATCGTCAGTATGTTTCCTTTTTTTTCTTTTTTTTTTTTTTACTTTTCCTCTTCCTTACCATATTGTAAAGTTGGAGAAAGAAAAGTCTATTTCTAAACTTTACAACATAGCAAGGAAGAGGAAAAAAAAAAAAAGAAAACCTACTGACGATGGAGTTTGGCTACGAAATATATTTATGTTATAAATTTCAAACAAGTAAAGTATTTGTTTATTTTCCTAATATTACGTTGCGATTTGGTTTTCAAGCGCACTTGATGCATATTTTATTTTATTCAAAATATATTTTTATTTACATAGACAAATGTAGCACCTCTGTAATATTTGTCTATATAAATAAAAAATTTAAAATACACATATATAATCCCTATGTCATAATTGGAAACTATAATCATACTAGCATGCATGTTAAAAACACAAATGTTTACTCACTTCAAACCCAGAAAAAAAAAAACATGTTAAGAATAGAGATGAATAATCAGAATGGAATATTTGGAACAAACTAAAGTTTAGACAATAAAAAAAATGAATCAGAATCATGTGCACAGATTAACTCTTGTACACACGAATATCATCTCTCAAGTAAAGGAAAAAGTGTATGCATCGGCAATAAGTTTATATCTGCAGGCACTACCGAAAGATCACTTTGTTCTTGCATCTCGGTCTGTCTATTACATTTGGTTTGAAATGGGAATTTTATCACAAAATTAGCTGTACCTATCCGGCATTGTCCTGGAGGTAGTGAAGTCACTATGATTTTGTAAATTTTATTTGTTTGCACATTTTTTAACTGATACAATAAAAAGAATAAAATTTTAGTTGTAAAGCAAAAAACTGCTTTTATATTATAAAAAATAAGTAATTCGTCATGTCAATTTTTATTTTTCTTGTTCTAATTAAAAAATATTTTCATTTTCCCAGTTGTTCAAGCAGAATTATATAATTTTTAAATAAACTGCACAAGTAGTGTTTTATTAGTGTAAATAACATAGTATAACCATAAAACATGAAAATTGGCTAATCAGAACCAAAGTTTGATCTTTCAGCTTAAATACCATATAGGTCCAATCTCCTCATTCTCCTCACAAAATATTTTTATACGCAGCTCTATAGGTCAGTTTATTAGGATTAATTTTGAAATAGCATTTTTGCTAATTTGTCACAAATTAAAGTTTGGCATAGCAATTTCATCATAAAACATTTAGATTGAAAGAATACATCTCAATATTTGCTTCTTTCTTTTTAAGGAAAAGGGGGAGAAGCATGCTTTGACTTTGTTTATCTCAAGAGTAAAGGGTTGAGTTTGTGCAACTCCCATTCTTTCACTAATAAAAACAACAAGAGCACCAAAAGAAAACAAAAGAAAGAAAAAACAATATCTTGATTATGGATGGATTATTTGATGGAAATAGTTAATACTGATTGGTCATTCTATCAAAATACTTCATTTTGATTGGCTGTTTATACCGGACTTCAACCAATTGGAAAGAGTAACATGCGAGAGATTTGCATTGACTATATAAGTAAAAACCCCAGATAATGCTGCAAGTAAGAGATTCAACTTGCCAAATGAATCCCTGTCGGTCATAACACTTCTCACAGGCTAACATTAACAAACTGACTATTGTCCACCTACCTTGCATTTCAGCAAACAACACAAGTCACAGCTATTAACGATTAAAATATACACATTATTTGAATTATTTAGCCTACTGCTTTAATCTTGAGTACTATTTTCATAATGATGCAGTCGATGTGACCTCTGAACGTCGTCAGGTATAACTTGGAAATCTTTCTGTAAAACTTGGGAATCTGCAAAAATTTTTTAGCAAAATCATTTATTTAATCAACAAGGGGTAGCATGCTCTCGTTTCTTCAGCCATGACTGGGTACAAGTAATTCACAATTGTATTTTGAGTGTTGCTCGCACTGAGGATTGAACCTTCACTCTCCAAAAGAGTAACTTTTACAACTAAATTTAGCCAAGTACTTTATCCACTATGCCATGAA
This sequence comes from Euprymna scolopes, assembly GCF_053919585.1. NCBI lineage: Eukaryota > Metazoa > Mollusca > Cephalopoda > Sepiida > Sepiolidae > Euprymna > Euprymna scolopes. The sequence goes on along the minus strand of NC_136492.1, from coordinate 22,980,958 downwards.
TCCAAACAATGACTCCTCATCTCAAACATTCAGAAAAATAATACTAAAATATATGTTTCAAAAAAGTGACGTTTATTTTATTGAATTAAAGAATATTTAGCTGACAATTACTTATAAAATAAGAAAGAATATTTACCGTTTTTAAAAGAATCAAATTGCTACAATCCTAAATAAATAATGAAGAGACATATTCGTTTGTTCATTTAGAAAATATGTCGCTGGCATTTCCAAAATAATATTAACAGTAAAATTCTGTTTCTGAATTTTTGAGATTAGGAATGGTTATTTGTATTATTTGGATTCTTCAGACAACTGTTCCCATCTTGAGAGTTATTTTCACAACGTTTCGGTTGATGTAACACAAGGATCCCTGGCTCAATGGTTAGCGTACTTGAAAAATCAATTGTAAAAGTGATATTCTCCTGAAGGCCGAAGGTTCAATTCTCAGTGTGGGCAACTGAAAAATACAATCTAGTCATGGCTGACGGAAAAAGAGCATGCTATCCTCATGAAGTAAATAAAGGATTCTATTAGAACTTTCATCCAAATTCCCGCGTTCAGCACGATACACCTGAAGAAGGTCGGAGGTTACATCAACCGAAACGTTGTGAAATTGACACTGAAGATGGGAACAGAATTCTGAAGAATTCAAATAATGAGTAAAATTATGACGGTGCTTTCTACATGGATTTGTCTAATTTACATGCTGATTGTGAAAAACATGGAACACTTGTCTGTAGGTATAAAAGAATTAAGCCTCTTTAAGAATATTTCAGGTTGAGCACTGTGTGGGAAATAAAAACTAAAAGGCAGTCAACTAATGTTTATGCAATGTTCAAGACTTCCGCTCGTTTGAACAGTCTAGACTGTCTACTGTCTGCACTTGAATTTGTTAATTCCCTTTATTCCTGTGGCAATTGTTTAGTAGTCTGGAGGTAAAAGCTTAACAAAACGGAATCAAAGGTGGCTTTATGACTGCCTTTAGGAATTGTCACTTCTTATATTGATGATTGCAAAAACATGAAACACTAGTATATGTAGGCATAAAAAAAATAATAATTCTTTATAATTATATATAAATATATACTAGCAAACTACCGGCATTGCTTGGTCGTAAAATATGCTTAAATATAATATTTTAATTTATGCAGGTTTCGTATTTATTATTATAGACAAAATTCTCTATTGCTTATTATATTGTACCCAATATATAATAGTGATTTCAAAAGCTTTTTTTTTTTTTTTTTTAAATATGAGTTGGGTGCCATCAGCTAGAATTGAAATCAAAACATTTAGCTCTCTAGCGGTATTCACTATATTCTGAGCTAATGACATGTGCATATCATAACTTAAATTAATGCAGTTAAACATATAAATGTATATTTGTGCATGCATAGAGCATACACATTGAGTTGAATTATGCCTTACAAAGTTCTAATTTTAAAATTTTTACCTCTTAGCAGTTATTTTTCTGGTTAGAAACCAAATGTATTTTGTTCCACAGGTTCAAATACCTTATGTATCAAGTTTCAAGTCTGCAGACCAAAATTTAAAGTAGTTTGGTAGAGACTATTCTGCAGACAGATAGAGATGTACTCTAAATGCAATTATGCACAATGTAGAAAATATGCATAAATAGAACTGTGCATGATATTAAAATGAAACTAATCATCCAGTAAGAAAACAAAAAGCGAACAGTGAATTAATAAAAAGTTCTTGTTTAAAGGAATATGCAAATTAGTTGTCCTTTTTTTGAAGTTTCTGGCATATTCACAACTAAGTATTTAAGGAAGTTGTATTAACTTTTAAAATAGAAAAGGAGGTTTTTAATATGTCAGTGTGACAAATAATATATATATATATATATATATACAGCCTTACTGATGTTTAAAATCTGCTATTTTGGCAAATATCTAAGCTTGTTTAATTAATGAGGTTTTAGCTATCTTTGATTTTAAGGAGTTATTTAAAGAATAAATTATATTTCGGCTTTACATAACACAAGTTTCTTTTTTGCGGATATATACATACCTGCATACTGCATGTTTTTATTTCAATGACAAATTAAAATCACTGGTCCAATATCTATTTTAAGAAGCTTATCTGTTTTCATTAAAAAAAAAAATAGATTAAAAAAAGAAGCAACAAAAAAAAAAAACACTGGAGTTTGGCCTGTAATATTTTGAAGTTAAATAATGATAAGCTGAATTATGTTAGACATAGGTGTTCAACCACGAATACATTTTAGGGGAAACAAAAAATATATATTAAAAACTTGCTTTAACTATCTGGCATTGCAAGGAAGTCTTTACTTTCATTTTTGTTATGCCCCCTCCACCTCCAGCCTTTTTTAATAACCGCTTTCAGGTATATACATTTTTTAGAAAGGGATCACCACATATTAAGGCCCGAAGGGTACTCGAGGATAAAATTTAATGTATGCATGATAATCATTGGGACAATAATGTAGTAATAACTAGTGGTGGAAATTTGGTATAATTAGATTATTTAACAATATGGTACAATAAGAACTTGTTTACATTGGACTTGACGACAATATTGTAGTCAGCGGTCATTACTTGGCTTGTGTCATCCATCAATTGACAATGAAACACTCATGAAGATTGTGTACCATCATGCTTGCTCACTCACTGTGGCCAGATTTCTAATTCCGAGTGGCAAGTGTTCTATCTTGATATGAGGCCTTCCATCAGTCATAATAGTAAATGTCTTAGTATGGCTCGTCTTTATATAACACGTTAATTTTTACCATCATTTTGATGAAAACCATGGAAGCTGCAACTTCTGTCCTTATTTTAGAATAATACAAATAGAATTATGGTAAATAGCTTAACATGTAAACAATTTCTTATTCTTTCGTTCATCCATCAATTGATGATGATGAACTGACAAAATTTGTGCGCCAGGATGCTCACACTCATTTCAACCAGAAGCTCCAGAAATGCCAGTTTCCTTATTCAAAAAAAAAAAATAATAAAAACTATTGATTATACTGAGAGGCATCCTAGTCTGTCGCTTGACTTAAAAGGACCACAAAAGCACTTTTCCAGCAAGTTTATTGCGTTTAGATGCATGTCCAACCAGCACCAAAAGTCAGCAAGTGCAGATACGTTTGTTACATAATCTTGCCACAATATATTGTAGACCACTTGTAGCATCTTAGTGTATGATCTGGGAGGTGACGGTGCTCTAATGGTTAACGACACAGACTGACGACCTAGGTGTTCCAAGTTCAAATCTAGTTTGTTCCACAAAAATCACTTTCACTTCAGATGTTAACATACATGGACCTCCTGTAAGTACGTCTTTTTAGAAAGAATTCTAACTGGAAAAATATCTGGGAAACCAATGCTAACAATAGAATCTTTGGATTCATACAATATGCTAATGAGTAAGATTTCTAGTGAGGGTGAAGAAATTCAAGGAAACCAGAACCTGCCGTTTGAAGATGAGGAGTCAGTTTGAGTTGGATGCTCGAGGAAACGGTTAGTTTTTAGTCGTCCTTGTGGCAACAAAAGGCCAGTTAGAGTGATGTTTTTAGTTGGCCAGAATAAAAGATCCGATTCTGCTTTTATGAGCTGGTCCATTTTCTGAGTTCTGATTGGATAACTCACACGCACATAAAGTTCTTTTTATATAATAGAAGATTACAATAAAATGATTACGACTGTTTGGATCTCGTTTATTATTTATAAAAAGTGTTTGTGTGTGTGAGTGTGTGCGTGTTGGGATGTTTTTGATCATCATTGCTCTGGATGAATAATATCTAAAATTAAAAAATTATTCATTTTTTGGAGGGTCTGCCTGATTTTGTCAGGAGTGGTCGGTTTTTTCCGTCATTTCATGCAGTAATTTTAGAAGGAAAATGCTGACTGATTCTTCAATAAATCAATTTAAAGAAGGTGTGTGTATGTGAGAGAGAGGAATGGGCTCGACAGGAGAAAGAGGAAGTTGGAGAGAGAGAGAGAGGAGGAATGGGATAGAGAGAATGAATGTTTAAATTTTCCCCTGGACAAAAAAAATGTGGTTATTTTAATGCAGTACTATAAAAAAAAAAAATTGATTAGTTCTTTTTATTTCAACATAAAGTCAAAATTGATGATAAAAATATAGAAATAAAACTCCAATAAAACAAAACATTTGTAAACTGTTTCTGTAATCTAATCTCATAGGAATCTCACAAAAGATAAAGAGGTCTGCAACATGGGAAAGAGGCATAATTCAGCAAACTTTGAAGCTGGTTCTGAACTGTCAAGGCAGGATAGGATGCTCTGAGTATCTCCTACCCAGATGTGGCAACAGTACTTCTTTTTAAGATGTATTCGGCTATTTTACAGGTAGAGGATTGTGTCGGGAGTGAGATACCATTTGGAGTAGTAAAACTGCTTCAAGCATCATGCATATGGATTTAGAAGGCTATCACAACGCAATATATATGGCATAATCACATTGACACACCGGTTCCCGCTGGATCACTGAAGTTAAGCAACATTGAACCTGGTCAGTGCTAAATGGGTAACCAATTGGGACTACCAGTCGCCGTATGTCCTCTCCGCTTATCTCGGCATTGTTTCCAGTCATCCTGGTCTTCTCCTTGCCACTGGACTCAAACAGTGCCGATTCAGGAGAGGTGTGGTTGGAGATTGCGCAACCCTTGCCTCACAATTACATGCGCAGATGCCCCTAAAGGGTATCATTTGTCTTTCGAGACTGAACGGAAGCATGGATGGACAATGCAAGAAATTAAGTTACTGCTCTGAATACACACATCATATATATATATATATATATATATATATACGCGCACACAAAAAAAAAAAGTTGCCAAAAATACATCAAGAATTTTCATTGCAAAAAAAAATCTGGAAGAATGGGAATATGAATCAAAGTGAGAGAGAAAGAGAGACAAAAATACCATGTATGAGTATGTATGACTGATTAGAGATTGAAAATATTAAGACTAACCTGTTGCAACATAAATGATGTAAATATTTCACGAGTACAGATGTAGAAAGTGGGAGTTATGTTTATATTTTCCAACTGGTTTCATAGATTTTTGCTTTTCAACTTCTCAGAGATTGGGGGGGGGTCAAAAGTGAAAGAATTAATTTTAACAAACTAGCCTGTTGGTTAGAAGCAAAGTGTAGTATCTGTTCTGATACTACACTTTATCTTTTACTGTTCTCAGTCAGTGAATTAGAACTCTTTCTACAAAGAGGCAATTTTTCATATTTTTGTCCCAATCCAGATTTATCCTAACATAAAAACCTACCTTAAGCCCAACTTTGCCCTAGACACGTAAATAATAACTGGAGTAAGTAAATTTGTTAGTTTGAGGAGGGTACAGTATGAGATTTATAGTAAAAAAATGAAGTTCACAACATTTTATGACGCTTAAGTGTATACTTTGGGGGGAGGGGCTACCCCTTTGTTAGCATTATTCATAGCTCCACTCTGATTTTAAATGTTAATACCAGAGTTAAATTAAATTTGTCCTGGGTGAGATACTAAACAGCTTCAGACACACTTACGCAAGGTGTTCGCCAAAATTCTCCACCACACTACCTGGAAATTCAGTTTTTTTTCAATCTCCTTCAATTTGAGAACTTCCGGGGGGGGGGTATCCCTTTCTTACCATTACTTTTAGGTCCAAGTTGACCCCGAATGTTAGTAGCAGGTCTAAACTGGGCATGATGTCAAGCAGCACTGGACAACCTTGGGCAAGGTTGTCGCCTCTACCCTATCCTATCACCCCAAAATCCATTTTTGCCACATCTACTTTTCTTTCCCTTACTATCTTCTAACCCTATCTACATACAATCCATGCTTCCCCAACTTAACAGTCCTGGATAGTACACAAAACTGAATCCAAGAGTGTGAAGTCATCCACTAGTTATTACTCCCAAGCCCACTCTGGGTCTAATATATGAATTAAACTCACTTGAAGACTTTATTTACAAAATATTAACCGACAAAACAAATTAATCTACAAACTAATTGTATACAAAACATATCTAAAGTTTCAATCATAACATCATGGCATGCCTTAAAACACTACAATCAAGTAACATCCTTTTATATGTACCTATTTACTATGCCTCCCCACGGGACAGAGTTAGACACCAGGGTCGTTTTTTAACGTGGAGAAAAGGTACAAAAATAAAAATTGTCTCAGTCGTGAAGGATTTCTCCTCCACCGAAAGAGAACAAGAAATAGAAGTGCAGCATCTGAAGAACAGATACTACACTTTGATCTTGTCCCGAAGGCCAAAAGTCAAAACACTGTTTTTGTTTGACTACCAATTTTAAAAAAAAAAAATCATTCCATTTCGGGGGGGGAGGGGGGGTCCCTAACAATAAAAGAAATGAAATTTGTCTTTTAAACAATGATAATCAAAGCAACATGAACACAAAACAAATATAAAAAATGTAATAAAAAGTACCTGCATGTGAAATGAAATTTTGTTTTGTATTAATCCAAAAAGCAGAAATGACAACTAAAAAAGTTAAAAACAGGTTGTTTTTTTTTTCTTTTTGTTTACTATCAGTTGGGGGGGGCAAGAGAGAGGGGGAGAGAGCGAGAGAGAGAAAGAGAAAGGAAACCGGTAAGAGAGTAGTTTAAAATAGAATTAATTCAACGTAAATAAAAAGAGAAAGTGTGTTTAATTCCTGATTCAATAAGTGGCCAATCATCGATAAAAAGGACTTTGATTCAACCAATCGAAGCTTCAGGAAATGGTTTCAAGGCAAACAAGAAAACTTATCTGGGTCACTCTGTTAATTGTGTCTACGAAACAAACTGTGGGGGATGAGATCTTTAGTCCAATATTGATAATGAATCAGACATACTCACCACGAGTTGTCAATAGAAAAACAAATAACTCAGATTCATTTCTATGCATTTTTCAAAAGAATTCCCAATATCACACCTACAATGTATATTTTTTTTAAGATAAACATGCATAATGATGCAGAAATGCATGCAAAACGGTGATGGAAAAAAATCTGGCTCAGGGTTGGACCACTCAAGAAATTGGCTGGACCCTTAAAAAAAAAAAAATCCTTAAGCGAAAAACTAAGTGGACAACTACAGTCGATGACAACTCCAAGGCTCCTTTTTCATTATCTGCAACATTGACGTGTAGAGGAGAACACCACGACATTTACAGAATTACTCCACTTGCCCTTGTTCTTCCTCTTATAATGTTGAGTATTTAGCAAAGGGGCACAAAAGACCCCCCCCTTTTTTTTTTTTTTTTAAGTTTTTAGTATCACTCTACCAAGGACTGAACTCTGAATCTCCCGGCCCTTTAGTAAACACTCTTAATATTATGCTTAATGACCTTTAAAATGGAGGTTACTACTGGGAGATCAGACCACTTGAAATCTTATCGAATTATTGTCCACTCCACTTTTGTGGCATATCAACCCTTTTTAAGTTATTTGATATCAACTCCAGTTATTTTGAAAAAAAAAACTTTTGCACTTAATATTTTAATATTACCAAATATTTTTACACGCTGTATACAAATGATTTATAGATTATTATTTTTTTTTGTAGATTTTTTTTTGTTGTCTTTTGTAAGTAATGATATATCCTATTTAAAAATGGAACCTTGAGAAGTTGGAGTGGAGCTGGAAGCAATGGTCACTAAGGACAATTCCATACTCTCCAAAGCTCACAAACTAAAATGTGACCTCATCTTCAAGTGCAGTTCTCTAAACTCATAAAATATAGAATAGCAGAATCAGTCATAGGCCCAAAATAGAGGAAAATACAAGAGGAGATTAATTGATTATCAGCAACTCATTAATGAAACGCTAATTACTATTCTAGGTCTTTTCAGACAATTTTGGTTCGTAGACAACAGAAGCATGCCCAATGAGAGATTATGGTTAGTTATTGTCCAGTTCAATAAAGATGTTTGATAAAGTTTATTTATAGACATCTGTATGAAGCATATTCATTTTAACTATGTGTCTTGACTTCAGACACTATATCTATATCATACCATTTAAAACACACATACTTTTTGAATTCTAACTATTATAGTTTTTTTGAAAAAAAAAAAAAAAAAAAAAAAACATTGTTTCATGCCAAAATCGCACCACATTTTTTTTTAAATTCTAACAATTAAGTATCGTTTAAAAGAAGAAAAAAAAAATTCTCAATCCAGGTCATAAATATATTACACATTTTTCATTTGTATTCTAATGGTTATTGTTCATTCAGGAAAAGAACAAAAACATCTTTTTCACATTACAAATGCTTCAAATATTTTACTTGTATTTCATTTCTTTAAATCAATCATCTTGAGAAAATCTTTAAATAAAGATGAAACATTGGTGGATACGTAAATAATTTTTTTTTCGTATATATATATATATATATATATATATATATATATATATATTACACTACTACTTTGTAGTTTGTGGTTTGGTGGTAGAGTGTGGGATGTCAGTTACTGGGTTTTGGTTTTTAATCTTTCTAGGTTTAACAACACTGATGAGTTGTAGAGGTGACAAAACGTGTGTGTGTCTCTCTCTCATATATATATATATATATATATATATATATATATATATATATATATATATATATATATATATATATATATAGAGAGAGAGAGAGAGAAAGAGAGAGATGAGCTGTACTTCCCAATTTTTTATGACTTTAATTTTCTAAATAAATAGCGTTTTTAGATATTTATTTTTGCAAATATCATGACATGATTACTATCCTTTGTTGTATTTGCAAAGTAAGATAACTAAGGGAAAATTCTCTTCTCTAAAATTACCATTTTTGGAAAGAATCAGGTGTGAAATTAAATAGTTCTGTGCTAATAACGCAGCATACAGGAAAAGCAAACAGATTCAGTATTGATTTCAGATGGATTGTTGTCTGAGTTTGATTTCCGAAATTTGGCAAGATATACACATACACATATATATTAAAAATAATTAAGTCCTGCAAGTCAATCGAGATGTATTAAATTAAAATTTAGCCACATAGCAAGTTCTCGTTTAGATAGATACAAATGCTGTCTGTTTCTCCTTTTTTGTGTTTATAAATAAAACGAAATACAATTATCTATCGCATTTGAAATGAGACTGTTGCAATAAGAAGTCTGAATTCGAGATATTTTGATCAAGGGATTTGAATAGTTCAACTAGCAGTACGGTTTTATCATCCATACTGATGAGTGTTAATGAATATGAAATATGTCTATAGATATTAAAGGACATTATTTATTAAAACTAGAGATATATGATAGCTATATTTTATAAGTTTATATTTATTTGGAGGCACGTTTAATCCACTGGGAGAAATGTCCTCTAAGTCTTCGTTAAAACATGCATCTAGGAAAAGGAAAACTGATATAAAAACTTCAGGTCTACTGTCTGCTCTGTCCTGTGGCAGCCATTGTATCGACTGAGATTAACAGTTGTACTAACATGTGTGGTTGGCTCGGTACAAAGCCTTCATCACTAAAAACAAATCATCTGTGTGGATTTCTGAAAAACTTAGTTGTTGTGATGGACCTCAGATGCTGAAATCGATGAGTGTCATTATTTTATAAGTTTGTTTACTTCAATAAATTGCTTACTAATTTGCTTTTATTATTCTGAAGTGAAAACCCAAGTAGTTCTCTGCAGAATATAGCTTTAAAACATGTGCAGAGTACAACTTTGGAGTTTATTCAATAGAAATCTACATCTACTTATGCAAAACAGCAGGTTGTAGTTTTTTTTTCTTTTTTTTTTTTAAACCAAATATAAAAATAAAAAATTTGTTCAGTCTTTATTTGAATGTTTTTTTTTTTACAAAATTATAATATTTATAATAAAAATATATTTATGAACTGTTTTTTTTTTTTAAATCAAACATCAAAAGGTGCTGATAAATCCCTATGAGATTTTGTTTAAAAAAATATTTAGGGACTTTTTTTTTATATATATTTATGGACTGCTTTTTTAATTTATTTGTGAACTATTTTCTTTGTTTGATTAAATAAAAAAAAAAAAAAACAATTCATAAACATATTGGGGAAAAAAGTTCATAAAATATTTTAAAAACACTAATAGATCTGTATTATTTAGAATATTAAAAAAAAAAAAAAAACACTGTTCACTTTTTAAAAAACACCGCTCATAAATTTTTTTTTTTTTTTTTTACAAGGTGGTCACTACTTATCAAGGCCCGGAAGCCACTCAGGGATAAGGGTTATTGCATGTACAGTATGTTAGTGTGGAGATTTAATAAAATGTCTACTTAAGGGGGCGGTTCATCAGGAATTTGTTGATGTTGGACTTGAAGACATCCAGGTTGTAGTCAGGTAGGAAGCAGGCAGACGGAACAGAGTTCCACAGGCGTGCAGTTCTAAGAAAGAAGCTTTGTTCATGGAATCTACGTTTGGATTTAGGCACAGATAAAGAGTGGGGAAAATTTTTGACAGTGGTTTCAGCTAGACGGGTGTTTTTCATAAAAGATTGGCAAGGGGGGGGGGCGAGAGATTGGAGTTCAGACGAGCACCTGCCATAAAAATAACGATAAAACAAAGATATGCTCGCAACGTCTCTTCTGTGGGAGAGAGGTTGCAGGGAAGAGAAAAGGGCATCCCCCACTATGCCACAAAGTATTTTGTACTCTGTCAAGGCAGGATAGGCTGCTTTTAGCAGCTCCTGCCCAGATATGGCAGCAGTATTCTATCCTTGGATGTACTTGGCTTTTATACAGATAGAGAATGCATCAGTAGTGAGATATCTTCTGGAGTGGCAGAAGGATCCCACCATCTTTCCAGCGACCTTGTCAACAGATTTGATGTACGTGTTCCATTTCAGATCAGGAGTAAAGGTCAAGCCCAGAAGCTTGTCGAAACATGGGGCTTCTCCTAGACGATAGCCATCCATCCCAATTGATGCCAGATGGAGATCAGAGCGTTGTTGATGTAAAGATAGGAGTTTGGTTTTAGATGCATTAAAGGTAACCAGCCACGTCTTCCCCCACTTGAACCACTCGTGCGAGATCAGAGGAGAGAGAATCAGAGAAAATTTTGTCATTTACAGCCTTTGATGTGTTGCCGTAGATGGTTGTGTCATCAGCATAGATGTCAACGAATGATTTATGTATGTGTTTAGGGAGATCATTGATGTAGATCAGGAAGACAGTTGGGTTCAGGATGGACCCCTGAGGGACTCCAGCATTAATACTGTGGGCCTCTGATCTTTGTCCATCGACTACTACTCTTCTATCAAAGAGAAATGATTTAATGATTGAGAAAACATTTCCAGTTATACCGTAGCTGGAAATCTTGTGAAGTAGGCCTTTATGCCATACCTTGTCAAAGGGCTTTGATATGTCAAGAGCAATTGCCCTAGAAATGAAGCCCTTGTCAAGAGATTTGCTAATCCTATGAGATATAACCGTTAGCACATCTAATATTTTAAAAACACTGCTCATAAAAATATTTTAAAAACACTGCTCATAAAAATATTTTAAAAACACTGCTCATAAAAATATTTTAAAAACACTGCTCATAAAAATATTTTATCAACACTGCTCATAAAAATATTTTATCAACACTGCTCATAAAAATATTTTAAAAACACTGCTCATAAAAATATTTTAAAAACACTGCTCATAAAAATATTTTAAAAACACTGCTCATAAAAATATTTTATAAACACTGCTCATAAAAATATTTTAAAAACACTGCTCATAAAAATATTTTAAAAACACTGCTCATAAAATATTTTATAAACACTGCTCATAAAAATATTTTATAAACACTGCTCATAAAAATATTTTATAAACACTGCTCATAAAAATATTTTATAAACACTGCTCATAAAAATATTTTAAAAACAGTTCATAAAGTTTTATAACAGTTGTATTTTAAGGTTTGATGCAAAAAAAAAATAAAATAAAAAAATATTATGATGTCTAATGAAAAAAAAAACAGTTAATAAACATTTTTCTTATAAAGCTTATAATTTTGTTATAAAAATTCAATAATAAAAGTTGAATAAAACTTCTATTTTTATATTTGCTTGGTTATTCGTACTTTAAAATTTTTCTTATGTCATTTCGCCGAATGATTGTGTAAACAAAGTTTAATTCTTTAACAAAAGCCAAATTTTATATATATATATATATATATATATATATATAAATATTTTAAAAATACCGTTCAAATTTTTATATATATATAAATGACATCAGAAAAAAAAAATATATATATATATATATATATATATATATATATATATACTAGCATTTCAACCCGGCGTTGCCCGGGTGTTTGGAGGTGTATGTTGAACAAAAAAAAAAAAAACAGAGCGGCCAACTTTTTTTTTTTTTTTAACTTTGACCCCTATTGTGACCCCTTAACATTTGTTTTGGGATCAAATCAAGTTAAGTTAGATCCATGTCCAAGGAACCTATATCTAAAATTTCAAGTGTTTAGAATCAAAATTGTCAGAAGTTTGGTAGAGTTCTCCATTGAACTTTGACCCCTCAACAGCCAAATTTCTGGCCGAAAACTGATTACAAAGATTTTCCCAAATCTCAGTACCCTGTATATCAAATTTCGAGTCTGTAGACTAAAAATTGACAGAGTTATTGCGTAGGGAAATGTACACACATACGTTCACTTTTCTAGATATATATATATATATATAGATATATAAAACATGTATGTATGAAATTGATATTACTCAGAATTTTTTTTCTTTTTTAAAGAGAAAGAGAAAAAAATTTTATTGCAAAGGAAAAGCAGCTACTCCACATTTTTTTTGTTACAACGAAGAATCAAAAGATATTCATCAGTGGAAAGTACATAACACGAAACTGGATTTACCAATGTACAAATGATACTGGAACTAGTAGCATGACTGAAAACCTGGGTGTGCCAAAATTTACACCCACACTTGACCTTGTGTCTAACCTCGTGGAAAGGAAGTAAATAAAATACATTTTATTTATTTGTATAATGAAGTTTGATATTAATCTATTGCTTGCGAGATGCCTATGCATGGCGGTTCAAAGCCGCCAAGACAGTGATGGGTGCCAGTCTTGGGACAAGTAGCAAAGATCTGAGCACCAGCGCTAGGTCCAACATCACCTTTGATAATCTGTAACCACGTCTTCAGCTTGCATCCTGGGCATTTTCACCAATCTTGAGTCGTTTCAGAGCTATTGCTTCGTGAATTAACTCACTTGGACTGTGACACGCAGTGTGGCCAAATCAGCAAAGAGATTCAGGACTATTTTGCATCGTGTCTCACTTTGGGTACTGGAGACGAAATGCCAGCTAACCTGCAGAATTCGATGGAGACAGTATAGGTCAAACATTTATAGTCTATTGTAATCTGCAGCTCTTATCTGCCAGGTTTCACAGGGATCGTCTGAACAAGGGCTTTCATGTCTATTGTGTTTTTGGGTTGAGACCATAGATGGGGTTGTAGGCGACTGTTGATTTAGACATTGATGTTATCAAAACCTTGATGTTTACGAACATTTAGCCCAAGTACTTGAAGTGACTGACTTTCTCTAGAGTTTCCCCATTGAGAAAAGTCATGATTTTGTCGAAGATCATGAAAATGAACATTTACATTAGAGAGGGTAAATATGAAAGTCGTTCCAAAACTAAAGACTTCTATTTTTTTTTATACTCAAAAAGTTGAATAGCTACAAAGATGGGAGTGGTACTATTGAAACGAGCAAACTTTTCTGCTTGAGAATTTATATAGGTACAGCAATTCTCAATGCACTTTTGCTTTTTTAGAATTTAACACTTAATATCTTCAATAGATATATGAAATTTTCACACCATGAATGCATAACTTCAGTCATCATAACAATGCAATTTGCAATCCTTTCTGATCCACTCAGACAGAATAACAAAGAGGAGGCATTACTTTTGGAATGCCCTCATTTTAAAAAAAACGTTCAACCACAAATTGTGGCTCAGAGAAGGCAGATGAGCTGATGGCAACTAACAAACATGGCCTGATCATGACAGCAGAGAGAGAGTCAAGCTGATCAATTCAAGTTTTTGATGCTCTGGTGATCTGCGATGAAAGCTGGATTTACTACTATGACCCAGAAACCACGAGACAAAGTTCTTAGAGGAAGCATGCTGGCTCTCCCAGACCCAAGAAAGCCAGACAGAACAAATCCACCCAGCAATTTATGATGATCCCTCTTTTTGAGGGTACAAGCATGATCTACACGCACTGAGTTCCCACCAGACAAACAGTCAACAATATGTTGAGGTTTTAAGGGAGTTCAGGAAGAGATTCTGCCAGAAGAGGCCAGCACTCTTCAAATTGGGTCAGTGGCATTACCACCAAGACAATGCACCAGTCCACAAGTTCATTCTTGTCACAAGGACCAAGATGGGTATCAAGACCTCACTCTCCATATAAGTCCAGACCTTACTCCTTGTGACTTTTGGTTATTCCTTAAGCTCAAAGAAATCCTTAGAGGCTGTCGTTATGAGACAATTGAGGAGATGAACGAGACTGCGATTAGGGTAATTTACACACTCACACAAGAGAACCTCCATGGGGCCTTTCAGAAGTTGTTGGAATGGTATAAGTGCATTGCAGCCGGAGGAGATTACTTTGAAGCAGATTAGAGTTTCATATGTGTACTATGAATAAAAGTGCCCATACGAAAAAGTCTGGAAACTTATTTAAGGCACCTCATATTTAGAGTTAGTTTACAGGTAGTTTTGGAGGAGTGACCGAGTTTTGCAACAGTTGTGGACAGTTGCGAGTTGGACATAGTCAAATGCAAGTTGTGGCTCAGAGAAGACCAAGATGAGCCGACAGCATCTGACGAACATGGTCTCGCCAATGTGAGACAATTACATCTGAAAGAGAAGATGAAAGAAAAGCCAACAGAAAGACCATTAGAGTAGGCAGTCGTCAAACTAGTAGCACATAGTTTTTACATGGATATCATTTGCCGTTCTCAGTCATAATGGGAAATCCAAAATATGGACTGTAAACGGTGAAATTTGAAACAAAGTCTTTGCAAAAAGATTTTCTTTGTCCGATGTTGAAGATTTATCATAACAAAAGTCTTGCATAGTACTTGTTTTGTAATTCTTCAAAACTCTTGAGAACCAAGCCTTTCTTTTCTTTTTTCTATCTTTATTCTTATATATCCAAACATAATTACATTGACACACTGGTTTTAGATCATTGAAGTTAAGCAAGGTTGAGTTTGGTCAGAATTGAAATGGGTGACGATTTGCTAATATCAGGTACAGTATATGCTCTGAAGCCATGGAAAGGAAGCAGGAAACAGGGAAGGAATTCCAAAGTCTACAAGTTCAAACAAAAGAAGGAATTTCTAGTGTAGGAATGGGATTTTGCTGCATGTCAGATTAGTCGGGGTATTTACCATAATCAGCATAAGTTCTGCTATCAGGTTGACAAGAAAGTTCTTGCAATTTTTAACTTTTAAATTCAGATAAACATATCTCAGCTCAAACAAAAATTTATTGATTGAAATAAGCATCATCAGAATCAACACACTACTGCCAATGCAAAACAAGTGTATTTATGCCAGTAATGTAAAAATCTTACGTCCTGGTGGTAATGAAGTTGCTGAAGGCGTTTTTGATATCACTTAAGTTTTTGAAGCATTTCTCATGCAGAAAATTGTTGAGATGCTTGAAAAATTGGTAGTCGGTAGGTGAGAGGTCTGGGGAGTATGGCAGATACAGCAGAGTTTCGTAGCCCAATTCATTCAACTTCTGCAAGATCAGTTTAGCAACGTGCAGTCAGGCATTGTCATGGAGGAGAATTGGGTCTTTTCTGTTGACTAATGCTGGGTGTTGTTAACAAAGTTCTGATGCATTTCATCGATTTGTTGATAGTACTTCACTGTCGTAATGGTTTCGCCTGCATTCAAAAAACTAATGGAGGAGACCGGTCACAGACCACCAAACAGTCAGCATAATCTTCTTTTGGTGCAACTGTGGCTTCGCCAAGTGTTGTGGAGCTTCATCGGCGTCTAACCACTGAGCGGAGTGTCGCCAGTCATCATAAAGAACCCACTTTTTATCACAAGTCACAACCCAGTCAAAAAACATTGCTTAATTCAGAAGCAAGTTCTCAAGCAGCTGTGCGTGGATTAGCTTCGACTAAGACTCTTAATTGATCGTTGCCAACATCCAATGGCCGACCACTTCGCTAATCATCTTCAAGACTTGTCGCCACCACGAAATTTCTTAAACTACTATTGTGCTGTGTGTTCAGTAGTGGTTCCTAGGCTAAATGCTTCATTGATATCGTGAGCTGTTTTGGCAGATTTTTAACCTAGCTTGAATTGAAATAACAATATTGTGTGAATTTGCTTTTTCCCCATCTGTATTCAATGTTCTGAAAAGACAATTGGTTTGAAACGATTGCAATTTAAATGATCAGATAGAGTGAAAAATGCTCTTAAAAATGATATATAAAGTAAAGGTATTATAACGAAAACCTATTTGAAAATACATCATTTGAAATAAAAATTCCGCGAGACCTTTCTTGTCAACCTAATAGTTCATCAAAGCAAATTCCATTAAAGTAAAACAGACATAGGGATGGAAGATTGCAACGATGGGACAGAGTTGGAGCTTGGTTGGCAGAGTGGGACCTATTAAATTGGAGATTGTTTTGGGGGCCTTGTGGTAAATGCACCAGCCCAGATGTGGCAATAATAATTTGTAGATGGGCGAATACTGATTCTGCTCAGTAACTTTGGATTTAACAGATTTGGTATAAGACTTATGTAAGTTGCAAGAAATTGCAAAGGCAGCTTTATATTTTTATCTGTGGAATTATCTCAAAGACAATGTCTATCAAAAGAATCCCAAACTATTCCTGAATTGAAAACCGAAATCAGGGCCAAAAGAGAACTTTCAAGTGGTACTGGGCATTGTATCCAATTACGATTAAAAAAATTTTTTTTTAACAAAACTTGGTGGTTAACTCAGGCATAGATTGGTCTATTAACAAATTTGGTTAGTTGCAGAAATAACTAAAATTTGTTAATGATTTCATTGGGGGGGGGGCATAAGGTTTCTGAATAATTTAGATGATAGAAGTATTCAAATTTTGACGTTTTAAAAGCGATAAAAAATTGTTTTTTTTATAAAAAAAAAAAGAAAAAAGACCATTTTTTTTCTTACACAATCGATCTTAAAATCAACTTATTTTTTTCACAAAAGATAAGATAAAATTCATACAGGAATTGATATTCTGACTGATATTTTCATAGGTGTTAAAATGTACCTTATTTAACTTGATTAGATCAATAGATTTTTGATTGAAATACCTGCTTAGTCACCTGACTAAATTGCCCAATTAACTTTGCTTAAGTCATTTGGATACATGATAATATAAAATTCTTAGAAAAAAAAATTCTTAGGAAAAAAAAAACTATTCTATGTTTGTTATATCTGATTAGAGCAGTCAATTACCTATTTGCTTCTCAAACATTGAAACAGCAGGTGGCTCTGTCTATCAAATGAAATCTATAATTAATATCTCACACACTAGCAGGCTGTCCAGCATTACCCAGCTGTAAAATACGTTTGAATATGATATTTTGATTAATGCAGATTTCATATTTATTATATTGGACCAACTATATAGTAATGATTTGAAAAGTTTTTTAAAAAATCATTCATGCGCCACCACCGAGACTCAAAACCAAAACGTTTATCTTACAATTTTTTTTTCCATTGACGTTAATGACTGAGCTATGAAGACATGTTTGCTGCAAGGCTAAAAATTAAAATGTGAACCAGTAGCTATTACATCAGGCATGCATATTCTTCATGCCGTCGTTTGACCTTCATCTTAGCAAATTCCATTTTTTAAATTGTCACACTTTTGCACCGATATTCCCTGGCTAAAACCCAAATATAAAGTTTCACAAAGGTTCAAATACCTTATATATTAAGTTTCGTGTCTGTAGGCCAAAAATTGACATAGGAGTTTGGTAGGCAAAATGTTTTAAACAAATATATATACGTATATATGGAAAGAGGTTTGTGTTTACTATTAACTTTTTACGCAAATATTATGCAAGTATAAATCATGTAGAATATCTGCATGAATATAATTACACATAATAGTTAACTAAAGATTATCATCCCATAAGAAAACAAAAAAAACTAATAAGTAATTAATTAAAACGAATGTTTAAAAGAATATGCAAATTAGCTAGATCTTTTGCAGATGAATGCAATTCCACGACCCATATATCAGAAAGTTGTATTTTCTTTTCAAATAAATAGAAAAAAGGTTTTTAATATGAATATCAATACACAAAAGAAACAAATTTATAAGAGTATAGATATATATATATATATTAATGACATTATCTGTGTGTGTGTCTACCAAATTACTGTCATGGGGTATTTTGACCTGTGGAACAAATTCGATTTGGTTTTTAGCTGAAAAATGCTGCTAAGAGGTCAACATCGAAAATTTGGAACTTGGCAAATGTAAGTTACTTAATTTATATCCTCCATGCATGCACAAATATATGTTTAAATTTTTAAAGTCTTGATATCTATTTCTGCTTAGGTCATATGGTAGCGAATACCACTAGAAAACTAAATGTTTTGGTTCTGATTCTGAAGCATTTTAAAATAAATCTCACCAATTTTAAGTTTTGGCTTTTGACAAACTTTGATGGTTATAGCTAAGATTGTTCGCTCTTTTTGGCTTCCAGTTTCTACTGTCCATGTGGATGGATAATCAAACATTGTTAAGTGGACAATAAAGCCATTTTTAACATGGGGAGAGGAAGCTTTCATGTTAATCATTAATCAGAGGTGACCATATCTTGTTTTCATGTCCAATAACATCTTTCCCAAAAGTCCAATATTGAAACTCCTTAACCGGATTATCTCAGGCAACAAAGATGCTACCAAAAAGATAAGCTCTCTCTACCAAGCTAGAAAAATTCTCACTTGCCCGTATCCTACTCAAATAATTTCTTTCCTTTGACTGCTTGCTTTCGGAATTCTATTCTTGCTCCCCATTTCATCGGCCAAACCAAGGTGCAGAAAGTCAAATGTGATATGACCAAATAGCTTGCTGCCAACTTCCCACCCAGGTTATGCCTGCATGAATCAAGCCCCTATCAGAATAGCCCCCCATGCTTTAGCGGCAACATGCCTTATTTAGGGTGAACCAAAGGCAATACTGAAAACCACCTGTGCCATATGAAATGCAAGCTATATTTTCACATGGAGTGCCGAAAAGTTACGTCTAATGAAACCCGTGAACATCTGGTTTTCCTTAATACACCTCATTTCTTACTCTGGAAGTTAGCATCACCATTGGACAAATCTAACAGCTAAACAGATGTGTAGAGCATTTATAAAGATATGAATAAATCAAAGATTCATTTTAGAACAATTCATTTTTTTTTCTCACGCAGTTCACACACACAAAAAAAAAAAAAAAAAAAAAAAAAAAAAAAGGTTATCTTAATTATTATGAAACTTTGTGGATCGCCCGTGCGTCTTTGCTTGCTTGAATCTTGTTTTTATGAAATTCACATTCCTTTCCACAGTCCAACCATATTGAATATAAATAAACTTCAGTATTTGCTTAACTTGTAGACATACTTTCAATCATGAAACTATGTTTTATTATATTTTGATTTCAATTTTGTTGGCACTCAATTTTTTTTTTTTTACTTTATAAATCATGACTATATATTGGGTACAATAAATTATGAAATAATCGATAGAGAATTGACTCTATAATACGAAATCTGCATAAATTAAAATATATTGAAGTGCATTTTATGACCGAGCAATGCCAAGTGCCCCTGCTAGTATTTAATAAAACAGTTTCTTTTTAATTTCCGTTGTCCGTTTAGCAGAAGTCTTGCTGGTGTATACTGAGAAAGTCATTAATTGGAATTTGTAGGAACTATAACATGAATTCATTAAGTATGAATTATTGTTGTGTTATCTCTATTTGTTTCTTAAGACTTTTTTCACAAATGATGGGTGAGAATCCTTTAAAAATAAAACTACTTGATCGATTTTTATGATTTTTGAAATACAATACTTTTGTTTCATTATGGGTGCATATATCATACAGATATTTCTTTATTATTTTTAATATAGGGTGAATTATAGACAAGAACAAAAAAAAAAATGTTAAATATTGAAACCCTTACCTGTATGGTAACCAATTTCACCAGACGTCAGATGAAAACATGATTAATAAGATGAAATGTTTTCGTCACTATTTTGTGACCACTTTAATTCAAAGGATTTTCTGAAAATAAAAAAATAAAAAGGATTTTAATAGGCGTTTAACATACATTCTAATGCTTTTATTAAATAAATAACGCAAAAACATTAATATTTGGATTATTCAAACTACTATTCTCATCTTGGTACTTCTCCAGTTTATGACCCAATCTCCAACAACTTCGTATCAACATCTTTTAGGAGGTTACAGGAGAAACCGGAAGATATTGAAGCAGTTATCCAATCAGCTGTCAAAATATGATACATTTCAATGAAAGTGAAATCCATTAAATCAAGAAAAAAATTTTTAAACCAAAAATAACTTAACATGCAATGTCAACATCTAATACCCCCCCCTTTGGCCATATTAAGAATGGCTGTCTAAACAGAAAGCCACTCTTAACATGATAAAAAGAGAGGAATGCTGCATTTTGAATCAATCATCTAACAATCTTCACTTCTGGCTGCTTATGTAACCAATTGGAAGATGCTGATGCAAAGTTGCCAGAAATCAGGTCTTGAAGTGGATAAGTACCTTCATCTTTGTTATTGTTTTCACATTTTGGCTGATGTAACCACCAACCTTCTTCAGGTATACAGAATTTTGGCCTTAACCCTTTGTTTAATTCACAGAGATAGATTTTTCTCATTCTGTCAGACATTGACTGGGTGAAAGTTAATTATATTACTTTCAGTTATTATCACTTGAAATAAGGATTGACCTATCACTCTACAGAAGTCTGCCACTTAGAACAGATTGTTTTATGATACTATGACCCCCCCCCTAAATGTTAGGAGGTGAGTAAAAAAGAAGAAACACTATAAAAAAAAAAAAAAGAGAAAATAAATTGATCAGCCAAATTAAGTAATAAAGTTATAGGAATTGAAGTTACAGGGGGGAGGGGGCCATACATTGAACATTAACAACCTCACTAATCAACAATTTACTTAGCCTTGTTAACAAAAACGCTCAGAAACACATTACATGGGGCAAGCACCTGTCAACATTTGTCACTTCAACTGATACCTTCTTCTAACGGTAGCCAATACAAACTGACAAGAGAACTAATGACAACCTACTTGAAATGCTTAATTAAAGGTCAAGTGCATAGAAAGTTGTTGATTCACGGCAAGGGTACAATGAAGTTTTCTTTTAAAGCCGACCCCATAAAAAAAAAAAAAAACAGACTATTCTTTAGCCATATAGTTTCAGAAAACGTTTTTTGTCTTCTGTGTCCATCCTGCTTTTTTTTTTTATTCTACTACTAGCACTTCAGCCCGGCGTTGCCCGGGTGTTTGGATGTGTATGTTAAGCAAAAAAAAAAAAAAAAAAATTGTTGTATGAAGGCAGGCTCGAACCCGTACCGCAAAGGAGGAAAATAACGGGGTAAAACCTAACGTTTATGCTGTTACGACCACCGCCAAACCGGAAGCGACATTTTTTAAAATTAAGGCTAGACAATCGAAAGGAGAGGATATCTTTCAAAAATATCGGCGAAAAAAGCGACCCCCCCCCCTGTGGAAAAGTGTCTAGTATAAGGGGAAGATATAAATGTTCTTAGCCAATTTTTCGATATTTGTCGTATGAAAGATCGAACTTTAAAACAATACTGATCTTGGTAAAATCCGTCGCCTCTATTGACAGTTTAAGGCAGACATGCAAACAGACATACATGAGTGCATTTATATATTCGTAACTAAAAATTTTCGACCCAAACTGATGAAAAAGCTTGCCCTATCTCTGAATACCCTTTATGTAAAATTTCAAATATATAAACCAGAAATTGTCTGAGTAATTTGTAAGAGATCGCAGAGGTCAGTTTTTTTAAAGTTTTACCCCTATTATGACCCCTTAAAATTTATAGTTTCGGGCTCAAATCACTTTATTAAGTTAGATCCAGGTTCAAGGAACCTATATCTAAAATTTCAAGTGTCTAGACCCAAAATTGTCGGAGGAGTTTGGTAGAGTTCTTAAAGGTCAAATCGTTGAAATTTGACCCCTTAACAGCCAAATTTCTGGCTGACACCCGTCACATCGATTTTCCCAAATCTCAGTACCCGGTATTTCAAATTTCGAGTCTATAGACTAAAAATTGACAGAGTTATTGCGTAGGGAAATGTACACAGACAGACAGACACACAGACAGACAGACAGACACGTTCACTTTTATAGATATATAGATTTCTCAAAAAAAAAAAAAAAAAAAAAAAAAAAAAAAAAAGTTCAGTCCAGATATTTTCTTTCCTTTAGACAGAATAAACTTTTTCTTTTTTGAAAAGATTGTTCCTCCTGAAATAGTAAAAACTGTCCTACCATCCTGGATTTTATTAATGTTAACAATAAGTTTTAGATTTACTGATAATGTAGTCAGAAGGTCTATCGAAAAACTAAATAGATAATTGTGAAAACTAATATCTCAAATATATTGTCTTTCATTGTTGGTTTTAATCAATCTTCTCTTTCATCATTCTGGTTTTCTGCATTGCTATCAGCATTCATAAATGCCTACATTTTTATTTACCAATAATGCTTGAAGTAAACAAACATTTCCTTTAAATAGATATTGAATCACCCATATGATTCCATCTACAAAGTCATTGAACCAGCCCTCCCTCAGGGTTGGACAAAAACTATGTGAGGTTAGTTGAAAACCTGGCTCAGAACAATGAAACAATACCAAGCAGATCCTTGGCCCTCATCTTTATGGCGCTCACCGCTGGAACCATGATTGACTAAAAACTTGCATCTGTTACTGTAGCACATCATCACACCCAGTAAGCATTCGTTTGGGATACAGCAACTGCAACTGCTCCAAAACGAATGCTAAAATATATCTCCATATTAATAAAGTAGCTATAGGAATTCCCCTCTGGAAAAAAAAGTATAGGTTTGCAACAACAGATGCCACAGATATGATTATAGCGTAGTAAAAATAAGTAGTGGGAATTTTGTAAATTGGAGAAAAGTTCCACAGGCGTGCAGTCTTAAAAAAAAAAAAAAAAAAAAAAAAAAAAAAAAAAAAATGCTTGCAGTATACAGAGAAGAAAAATGATGGCCGAATTGAAAGATACGGTCATCAGTAGAAGGCAGTAATCTCCTACTGATTTCGCTTACTCTAAAGAGTAAATATACAGTGAGAATCCCTAACTTTGAAAACTTCTGTTTTTACTTATTTTTGTAATGAACCATTTTTTGTAATTTTTTGAAGTTATACTGATTTAGGCATGACAAATAAGTATGTATCAATATTTTCCCCTTAAATGCTTTCTTTAGAATCCGCCAGTACCTGCAGGTTATTGACCCAAACCAACACTCATCGCCAATAACCAACAATGTTGACAATCGCAGACAGTGGCTTTCACTAGCTGTCATTGGAATACAATGTCTGACAGTAGAAGCCAGATTATTTTATTTGGGCCATGGCCACTAGCGTCCGCTATTTTCCAGGGACCGCAGTTGCCATCAACAACAATTGTAGTTTAATTTGTTTTCGAAAGGGTGTCTCATGCTTCCATCGGGCAATGCGGGTTAACAGGTCCTACTAGTGTGTATGTGTGAATATATGTGTGTGTATATATATATATATATATATATATATATATATATATATATATATATATATACACACACACAGAGGACATTCTGCCTCCTATTTCTTTTTTTATTCTGCCTGAATGGATCAGAGGGATTGTAAATTGCATTATGATGACTGAACTTGGGAATTCACAACCTGAAAGTTTTATCTCTCTGTTGCAGATATTGACGGTGTGAGACTAAGAAAGCAACCCCTGTCATGGATGTGTGTCAGAAGCAGGGATGAGTCTTGAATTCCTGGCAGAAGTGCTTTGAGAATAGTGGTGACCATGTAGAAATGTAAAATATGGAGCACAAAACATCGCTAATTTTAATGGTGCCACTCCCGTCTTCATAGCTCTTTAACTTCTTAAATTAAAAAATAGGAAGCTTTATTTTTGAAAAGGCCTTCATCAAACACACACACACACACACACACAATGTTTTTCATTTACAATATCAGATATTTCCTTGCAGGTCATCAAGTTTTGGCCCCATTCAATAAATGCTGATCTATCAGGTGGAAATCATATGAAACCTTAAAAAGTAATTCATATAAACGTTGCAGAACACTTGACTTTTTGTCTTTACTTGAATAGACATTCACTTTGGATTTCTGTCCATAAAGTAGTGATGTCTAAAAGTGTAGGCTCAATTGGAAAACACTTTAAATCGAAACATGTCAAACTGTAGCAAATCAGAGAAAATGAATTTTATATGATTATGATAATGTAATTTGGAGAATCATATGAATTTGAATGGAAAAAAAATTTTAGTTGTCAAGATGAACACAATGAAAAGCTGTTAACAAATTGGAATGACACTAAAAAAGAAAGAAAAAAAATCACCAAGAAATGAGAGAAGGATATAAAGAGGACTTCAAATCTTTCAAAACATAATCCAGCTTTTCTTGTGTGTTTCCTACAAACTCTAAAAAAAAAAACATACAAGATGATCCCACTGCCCTAACCTAGAAAAAAAAAAAAATTGACTCCTGGAATCATTAATCAAAATTCACAATCTTTTCTGCAAATAAAATTCTTTCTTAGAACTGCATGCCTGTGGAACTTTCCTCCGATTGCTTGCTTTACAGCTGACTACAATCTGATTGTCTTCAAGTCCAACGTAAACAAGTTCTTGATGAACAGTCCCCTTAAGTAATTCAATTTACAAAATTCCCACTACTTATGTTTACTACGCTATAATCACAATGACTAATGTATACCCATTAACCCTTATCTTCGAGTGGCCTACGGGCCTTGATAAGTGGTGATTCCTGTGTAAAAACACACAAAAAAAAAAAACTATCTGAATTAAATAAACTTCAATATATGCCTGACTTGTCCACCAAGTTTCATTCATGAATGTCCAACACTCTTTGTTTTATATTATTTGGATTATACATACTATTGTTCTCATCTGGAGTGTTATTCTCATGTTTTGCCCGATGTAATTTCAGACGTTCTTTGGATGTATTTTATCGAACTGTGGAATCTTTCTGATAAACTCAGGAATCAGCATAGAATTTCAAATGGAGCCCTTTATTTAATTTCCAGGGGGCAACTCTTATGCTGTCAACCATGACCAGTTTGAAGTTTTAAGTAATTTGCAATTGCATTTTTAATATCGCCCACACTGAAGATTGAACCTTCAACCTTCAGAAGAGTGTCACTTAAAAATTAACTTTATTTAGTATTTTATCAGTTACACCACAGGTCATTGGAAGTTTGCAGGTTCAAGCTTCAGTGTGAGTGATACTAATACAATTGCAAATCACTTGAGTATTCTACCCAGTCATGGTTGAAAGACTAAGAGCATGCTATGGTTGAAAGACTAAGAGCATGCTACCTCTGTGAATTAAATAAAGGGTTCTGTTTAAAATTGCACAAAATTCCCAAGTTGGACAGAAAGATTCTCCGAGTTTGACGAGATGCACCTAAAAAAGCTCTGAGGTTACATCGTTGAAAATGTTGTAAGGATCTAACACTCAAGTGCAGTAGTCCAAATAATCCAACATTAATCCTCATCTCAAATCTCAGAAACAGTCATTCAAAGACTAGCGGGGATACCCAGCGTTACCCAGGTGTGTGGAGGTGTAGTAAGGTCCCCTGGGGGAATTAAAAGGTGTTTAAAAAATATGTGGTATAATAGCGGGGTTCCTCAGCATTGCTTGAGTTGAGTAAGGAACTCTGGGAAGGGGGTGATTAAAAAATAAATAAATTGATAGTGAGTGGGGGGGGCGAAATAACAGTAGGCAGTTTGGATGGAGAGAAAAAAAAAGTGATAGTAGGTAGGCAGGCTCAAACTCGTAATGCAAAAAAAAAAGGGGAGAAAAAATAAAAGTGACGCGTTTACCGAGGTCTCCATTGTCCAACTGGAAGTTCGGAACATTGAAATTAAGCAAAGTCCATCCAACTGATATGATGACTTGCAAAAATGGCGACACAAAAAAAAACGACCCCTCCTTGTAGAAAACTTCCCAGTTGAGGGTGAAGGAATTAATGTTTTGCGCTAATTTTTCAATATTTGCCATCCAAAGGGTCGTGCTTTAAAATGATATCAATCTCATGAGGATCCATTGCCTCTGTCGAAAATTTTTGAAGACATACAAACATATACGCACACGTGCCCTTTATATATATAAAAACAAGCACAGCATGCAAGCAGGATTGTCAATAACCTGAAACTCCTTTCTTGAAACAGTTTATAGTCTAGGGATTGTTTTTATAAATTTCTCTCCAGATAGCTCTGTTAAATATTGGGCAAGTAGACCTACTAATATATAATTTGGTTAGTTCATAATAACAGGAAATGTAGGTTCAGTAAGCATCAACTTGGTGAACTCTAGATTATTTTTTATTCAACTGGGAATTGATAGAAACGGATGTAACAACACATGGTCCAAAGAGAGAGGGGAGAGAAGCCAGTAGTTCATCGGATGCACTAAATATGTGAACATGTTTAGTGAAAATGCTTTGCCAAGATATGATTAAATAGTGATTATTGATCACTACTTTACTCCACAGATTAGTGATTTGAAACAAAGATCAAGCAGTATCAACTTGTTCTGTCTTCCAACAAGTTTTGTTTAACTTCGCCTTTTTTCAAGTTAATTATTTGCAGGTAGCCTTTCCTCAGTCTACAAGGATCATACAAAGCAAGCAGCTAATACAGCAGGTATGATTATGAAATTTCATGCGTCAATGTATGACAAGGTTAAAACACAACAGTCCATAGATAAAAATTAGGGGCTTATGATCCGGCGAGTGTGGAGACCATTCAGAAGAACATCTACTGATCAGAGGATCATCAAAATGCTTCTTCATGTCATTGAACAAGGATAAAATAAAGGTTTGGTTGTTTTGTTTTACTGCATATCAACCCTTCCTGGGTTATTTAATGCTGAATACAAAAATCTAGGAAAAAAGTTTTTATGCTTGAATTTGTTTATCTTTAAATATCTAGCGAATATTTATTCACAGTAATTTTGTTTAACAGCATAGCAACCCTTTTCAAGTTCAATGATTTTGGCAAAAGTTTTTATACTTCAAGTTCTTTATATCTTCAAATATGTATTCATAGTGTTTAGTTTGGTTTATAGAGAAATTGGTTTTTGGGCATTGCAGAATATGATTGGATTTTGCAAAGAGAAAGGAAAAATACCATAATATCAACATTTGGTGCATTTAAGTCAGAAAGCCAATATCTTCAGACAGCCTGATCTGGTAGCACCAGAGATAAAATAAAGACTGTTGGCCATTCACAAGTGAAACTTGGTGGACAAGACATCAACTAAAGTTTATTTGTATCGATGATTGAGAATTTTATCAACAATTACATGTGTGGCATCCTTGAGGGTCACCTTGTATAAAACAGCTCAAAAGATGAGGAAACAACTTGCCTGGTCAGACCGCATGACTTCAATTAATCTCCAGTCATATCGTTTGGCTTAGATAGAAATGCAAAAACTTATGCCAAAATGTCAATAAAGAGATTCTTGCTTAAACCAATCTATAGAAGTAATGGTTGGAGAAAGTGCAAAAACCAAACTGTACTTTAGACATTTGTTTTCAGTACTAAATATAAGTATGAATATATATATATATATATATATATATATATATATATATATATATGTCATTTTTTATGTTGAGTTTTATTTGTTCCATACCATTTGTACTTACTCGGTGCATGAATAGGTGCAAGTTTTGGGAATCACTCTGTAGAATGCTTTGATGAGTGTGATAGTTATTTTTAAAGGGGATCTTGTCAATGGATAGGGCACATGTTCTTGCTTTTAGAGGCTTATAAGGAACTCTTTAGTACTCTTTTAGGACAGTTTTTGACGATATGAGTATAATAAATAAATCTTTTCATTAGTACAGACCATCCCATGCAGTAGTTACAGGAAGCATCTTTTGATGGATGGCTTTGCTCTTGAGGAGAAACAGACTCTGAAGATTCTTGGTTTTTTTTTTCTCATAATACTTCCACAGATAAACATTTAGAGGGGTTTAAGATCCAGTGACTATACAGAATCACACAAGCATGTGTGGCATCTTTGTACCTATCCAGCATTGCCTGGTGTAGTAATAGACAAAAACTTACTAGCCTCAAAATTTGTCAATGTTTTGCATGTCAGGCAACCATTTTCTAAAGAAAGAAAAACTTTTGCTCGTAATAGTAAATTTTTATAGTTCTTATTTACAATGCCTCCCCTTGGGACTGAGTTAAACACCAGGGTTTTTTTTTTTTTTTTTTTAACTTGGAGAAAGGAACAAAAATTAAAATTGTCTCAGTCATGAAGGACTTCTCCTCCACTGAGAGAACAAGAACTTGAAGTGCAGCATCTGAGGACAGATACTACACTTTGATATTGGCCCGAAGGTCAAGAACGTCTGCTCTTATGAGAAGGGTATTAATTTGGGTACTGGTATAGTTTATGACCCAACACCGACTATTCCTTTGCATCTTTTGGCTGTCCACATAAACAACAGGAAGTTGATGAAGCACTCTGCAAATAAGATTGAGATAACAGGCAACAGTTTTCAGTTGTGAATTGAATACATCATAAAATTTCTCTCCATTAATGCCAACAGACAATCTGAAAAATTTTGGGAAATGAAAAGGTAAAAAAATAAAATAAAAATAAAAAAATACTTTCTTTATCACCCTTACCCTAAATCAACTCTAATCTAGTTGGTTTGGTTCAAAACCTGCACCAGAAAAAAAAAAAAAAAAAACTACCAGTAAAGAAAAAAAACTAACAGTAAAAAAAAAAAAATGAATAAAACAGTAAAGAAAATAAAAATATCAGAAAATAAAAATCAATAGAAAAATCTGAAGAAAAAATATATAATTAAACAGACCTTAGCTTTCTGAAGCGAAGGATTTTCTTGTAAAAAAAAATGGGGGGGGGGGAATGAAAACAGTTGTTGCATCATAAATGAAAACATGGGGCTAAAAGAAAAAAAAAGAGAAGGAGGTAAAGGAGAAAAACTCTTGTTTATGATGACCTAACAAAACTTTGACATTCAAAATAGAACAAACAAAATTAATACTGAACAAGTTTTTGCCCCTTTGGTGAGAGAGAGAAAGAGAGAGAGAGAGAAATAGCTCTTAGCAAGATTAATTTGCAGGTTTTTATGGGAGCACAATAAGTAGTGAACTACTTTGAGCAAGAATCAATAAATACCAAACACAATAGACTTTCTTCTCTCAAAGGAAGAAATATAACTAGAGATAAAAAGGTCAGACAACGATTTCAGACCAACTATGGTCACTGGATACCTTTATACTGGAACATACAAAAAAATGTGATATCAGTAATGTAAACTATAGAGTCTCCTTTAATAAGATGAAATGTAGATCATAAACTAAAACAATGAAAAAATACAAAATTCCTGGATAGAATCAATCTATTTATTTGCAGAACTGTTATCCTCGTCTTGATGGTTGTTGTTTCAACTATTTCTCTGGCGTTTTTCAGGAAAGAAAAAATAATATATAACAGAATCAATTTATTTTTTTAATTCTTTTTTTTTTTTTTTAATGAGTATCTCCTCCTTTAACATAAAAGAGGAGTCGATTTAACTCTAGACTACAGTCTAAAGAATGTAAGGCAAGAAACTGGCGATCACCATGTTGATCACATGTTTATCAAGCTTTTATCTTTACATCATCAACGCTCTGATCCCCATTTGGTATCAATTGAAATGAATGCCTCTCGTCTTGGGGAGGCCTCATGTTTTGACAAGCTTCTGGGCTTGACCTTTACTCATGATCTGAAATGGAACTCGTACATCAAATCTGTTGCCTAGGCTGCTGGAAAAATGGTGAGATCCTTCTATCGATCCAGTACATATCTCACTGCTGATGCAATTCTCTATCTATATAAGAGCCAGGTACGTCCAAGGATGGAGTACTGTTGCCACATCTGGGCAGGAGCTGCTAGAAAGGACTTGTCCTGCCTTGATAGAGTTCAAAATAGACTTCGTAGCCTCGTAGGAGATGTCCTTTTATCTTCGCTACAACCTATTTCTCACAGAAGAGATGTTGCGAGTTTGTCTGTGCTTTATCATTATTTTCATAGAAAGTGTTTGACTGAGCTTCAGTCTATGGCCCCCCCCCCTCGCCAAACTTTCACAAGAAACACCCGTCTAACAGAAAACACTATCAATAATTCCCTCCACTCTTTATCTATGCCTAAAACCAAACGTAGACTCCATGAACAAAGTTTCTTTCTTAAAACTTCATGCCTGTGGAATTGTCTTCCGTTTTCCTGCTTTCCAGCTGACTACAAGATTTTTTTTTTTTTTTACATGGCGGATCATCACTTATCAAGGTCTGGAAGCCACTCGGGGATAAGGGTTATTTTGTGTACAATAATCAATGGGATAATATCGTATTAATAGTTGGTATTGGAGATTTGATAAAGTGTCTTACTTAATGGGGGGGGGGCGATTAATCAGGAATTTGTTTATGTTGGACTTGAAGACATTCAAGTTGTAGTCAGGTAGGAAACAGGCAAACGGAAGAGAATTCCACAGGCGTGCACTTCTCAGAAAGAAGCTTTGTTCATGGAATCTACGTTTTGATTTAGACACAGATAAAGAGTGGGGGAAATTACTGACAGTGGTTTTAGGTAGATGGGTGTTTATCGGGGCTAGGGGGCACCAGAGATTGGAGCTCGGACGAGCACTTACCATGGAAATAATGATAAAACAAAGACAGGCTCGCAATGTCTCTTCTGTGGCAGAGAGGTTGCAGGGAAGAGAAAAGGGCATTCCCCACTAAGCCACAAAGTCTATTTTGTATATTGTCAAGGCAGGATAGACTGTTTTTAGAAGCTCCAGCCCAGATGTAGCAGCAGTAGACCATCTTGTGACGTACTTGGCTTTTATACAGATAGAGAATTCTATCAGTAGTGAGATATCTTCTGGAGCGGTAGAAAGATCCGACCATTTTCCCAGCGGCCTGGGCAACAGACTTGATATACATGTTCCATTTGTTGTCTTCAAGTCTAATGTAAACAAGATTTTGATGAACCGTTCCATATAAGTTAACAAATTTACCGAATTTCTATTACTAACAAGTACTATGTTGTCCAATTGTCTACTGTACACTCTTTAACACTTATCCTTGAGTGGCCTCTTGGCCTCTATAAGTGGTAATGCCTATGTAAAAAAAAAAAAAACAAAAAAAAAACGAATCTATATAAGCTCTATCAAAAATATAGAATATACTTCTTATCAATATAACAATTGATGCAACTATATTTACTAATATATACCTTGAAAAAATTTGGGTTTAACATTCAGACACTTAGTTGAACACTAGCCTGTGTGTGGAGGTGTGTGTAAGGGTGTTCATTGAGCAGAAAAAAACAAAAATTAGGAATAGTAGGCAGGTTCGAACCCGTAACACGCAGGAGGAAAAGGAGGTGAAAAAAAAGCAAATGGTCTTATCAATGCACCCACCACGATTGTGACGTCACGGGTGGTCGAAATAACATCTTTTATGAGATGTCAGTGATGCAAGGTTTGAATAACTTGTAAAAATCGGCCCAGTTGACGGTGAAAGAATTAATGGTTTTAGCCAATTTTTCGAGATTTGTCATCTGAGAGACCGAGCTTTAAAATGATACCATTTTTGTCTGTTGAAAGTTTCTGCAGACATACAAACACACACACACAAACACATTTTGCCTTTTATATTATAGACTAGCGTGGGTGCTCGGCATGATTGGAGGTTTGTGTGTGGAGGGAAAAAAGTGTTAGTAGGCAGGTTCGAACCCGTGATGCGAAAGCAGAAAACCTGAGGTCTTAACTGCTGTGTTATGGCGACAAAGGAAGTGAAAGACTTAAATTTAGCAATTAAAAAGTTACGTGAATGAGTTCACACAGGTGTGTAAATTTAACGAGGTCACACATCACGTCATAGAAGGAAATGACGCACTTAACTTTGGCTTCAAGCCAGTTAAGCTTTACGCTCCACAAGATGTTCAGGAAAAGAATCTTCCAATAAGTCGATGAAAATAAATATAGATGCGACCTCATTTTGTAAATCCGAGATATTACAATCTAAGGAGTATATAAAAAGTTTTAAGAAAGTTTTCCTCTTTGGATGTCTGAAAAATATAGTGTGCCTATAAAAATCACTGTTTAATGCTGTCTTGTACCATCATGACATATTTTGTTAGTTGAATAAAGGTTTTCTCACCTGACCTCTTCAATATTTACAACAGAATAATTTATTGGAAAATTGAAAATCAAGGTGTTTGTGTAGGTGATTTTAAAATCAACAATTTACAACAGGGTAGAACAATGAAAGTGTTGCCCTAAAGAAAACAACACTACAGCTTTATTTTATAACTTTTATTAGAAAAAATTTAGTTAACTTAATTATGTAGTAGAGCTGACATCTATTCACTCCGCCTCGATACAGGTCCGGAACTGAGAGTATGCCTTTTTCACAACAACCAGCAGGAGCTCAGCAAATACTCATGGCGATCAGGCTGGCTTATGTATTGTAGGAGGTCATGTTGGTGATGTTCTTGACATATCACCAAATGCAATAGTTCAGCAGGTTCAGGTTGTGGGAGGAGGGGGGTAATGAGAGAAGGGTACAAAGTCTTAGCTCTCCTTCTGAAGCCAAGCCTGGGTCTTTTTGAACTCGTGGGCCAGTACAAAATCCTGCTGCCACACCCAATGTCTGCCAGCGGCCACCAGATTGCAGCAGGGGATCACAACATTCTTCAGCACATCCAGGTACACTTTGGTGTTGACTTTTAAGCCGACTTTGAAGATGTGAGGTGGCATGATGTGGCCCTCACTTGAAACTCCACCAAAGACCATAACCGTGCATTCAGCTGTGCCCTCAAGCGTTGAACCACCCAGATTTGAGGGTGGTGGTAATAGTCTTGTTGTCATAACTTGCATCGGTAGAGAGCACGAGTTGTACAGCGGCACATCTCCGATCTCATTGAACATTGTGCAACTTTAAGACATGATAGAAGTCTTCTATCACTCTTGAGATTTGTACACAACTGGTCAACTATAGTAAATAGACTGCAACAAAAGAATACTGGTTTTCATCAAACAGAAATGGAATCATGTTGTCTTTTCTAGTGCGACAATTTTATCCTTCCAACTTGTAAGATATATGGATGACACTGTCCAGATGAAGACAAACTGCAACAAATACTGACAACAGTGACGGATGAAAATGGAAAGAAAGGGCTGCAACTTAATGCTAAAAGAATCAAGAAGGCTGAAGTACCAAAATGCAATATCAAATGTAAAGGTGAGACTAGTAGACAGGTAGATACACTCAAGTACCTGGTTGTACTTTTACATCTGATGGTAAGAATGATGCGGAAATCAAGACAATAGCAATGGCAAAATCCACCTTCCATAGCATAAAATGTATCTCACAAAACAAACATAAAACAGAACACAAATATCAGAATTTTGAAGACACACATATGGTCGATTCTCCTTTACGGTTACGAATGTTAAACAGTAACAAAAGGCATCTGAAAGTCGTTTGGAGGCAGCGGAAATACATGTTATTTTTAAGGAGAATTCTATAAATCTCGTGAACAGAAAGGAAGACAAATGAAGAAATCATGTGTAAGGCAGAGTACAGCGGATCATTACTCAATACCATCCACGCCAGATAGTTAAAGTTCTTTGTTCATTTAATGCGAAAAAAAATGAAATGAAAAAGCTTAATGTTAAGGGGGGGGATGGCCGTAAAAAAGAGCAGAGGAAGACAACAAACAAAGTTCACTGACAATCTCAACAGGGTCACTGGAAACACGACCACATATTTCATCAGAAAGATTGAATGCAGAGGAGACTGGAGAACCATGATCATCAATGTCTGCAGTAAGACCCGATACCTGAAGAAGAAGGGTTAAGGGTCGAGTTAAAAATTGCTGACACATCTAGATCTCTAACAGCCTCCATATATTCTTGCAGAATTGAGGAGGACTGTCCCCTAGAAAGAAAATTTAAACAATTGTTTACAAAGTAAAAATAAAAGATGTAAAAAAATATACATCAAGATGCTCAGCATATGCATCCAAGAATTGGCAGTTATAGAATTTTAGTAGTTACAATTGTACACCTGGGTCAGCTATCAGTGAACACTTTATTTACATCCCCCTGTTACAACTGGATCTGCCATCTCGATCACACCCCACATGAAATCAAAGGAGTTGAAGTCAGACAAACGGGAGATGAAGCATAATCAATGTTACGACAGCTCGTTCTAGATCTTCCATTTACATATCACAAGAAAGAGTTTTGCTACTACATATACCTGTAGCTCCCAGGTGCTTCTAAGGTTTCAATACCTCGCTCAGAACATGGATATAGACATTGGTTTTAAACCTAAGACCATCATAGAAGAACTGGGATGGCATTACGTCATCTTCAATGGCAAACTTCAGCATTAGATAGTTGAACATTTCTCTCTCTGTGATATCAATTTCTTTTTTACTTTTCTCTCGCTGATGCTGAAGAAGTCTGAAATCTTAATGGCTCTTTCAGTGTAGTTTTTTTTTTTTTTTTTTTACATGGAGGTCACCACTTATCAAGGCCCAAAAGCCACTTGGAGATAAGGGTTATTGCGTGTACAGTAATCAATGGGATAGTGTCGTAGTAATGGTTAGTATTGGAGATTTGGTAAAGTGTCTTACTTAAGGGGGGGCGGTTCATCAGGAATTTGTTTATGTTGGACTTGAAGACATCAAGTTGTAGTCAGGTGGTCCACTGGCATGCAGCTCTAAAAAGGAAGCTTTGTTCATGGAATTTGTTTTAATTTAAGCACAGATAAAGAGTGGAGAAAATTATTGACAGTGGTTTCAGCTAGACGGGTGTTTATCGTGAAAGGTTGGTGAGGGGGGACCAGAGATTGGAGCTCAGATGAGCATTTGCGATGGAAATAACGATAAAACAAAGGTTTACAACATCTCTTCTGTGGGAGAGAGGTTGCAGGGAATAGAACAGGGCATCCCCCACTAAGCCACAAAGTCTATTTTGCACTCTGTCAAGGCAGGATAGGCTGTTTTTAACAGAAGAATTTTGTCTCTTGCACAAATATAGAGGCCCAATAAATTATTCTGGGAAGAAGGAGGCAATGGAAATAAAGTGAAGTCATAAAAGCAGAAAAATAATTTATTTAGACTTTTTACTCTGTTAAAAACGGGTAAAAGTTATAGAGAATGAGTGCTTTATTGATGGATGAATATGGTTTAATTTGTGCTCATTTTTGCATTTAATACTAATCTCTATATCATTAACAGTGTATCGAATGGCTACCATAATACTTAGTTTGCTGCACCATATCATTAATTTCAGCAGATTGACCTAATAGTTTCTGAGAAAAAGTGGAACAGACAGACTAAAAGAAATATAAAATTAGCAGTTGAAAAAATGCGAACAAATATCATTTGCATGATTAAGATTGCAGCGGGTGAAAAGAAAATGGTTTTACAATTATTGCATTCATGAATTTAGAAGAGCAGAATGGTAAGAAATTAAATGCTGGATAGCCAGTGCAGTTTCAAGGTCATCAATGACAAAGATAGCAATAAATAAAACGGTCATTTAAAACTTTTGAAATGAAATGTGTTATAAAGAATAGCAAAAGAGTGAGGTCAAATCATAATGAACTAACAACATAGTGCAAATTACAATTCCAACATGTCCGTACAAGTTCAAAATGAAATATCTACAACAATTTTGTGCAAAAATGGCTGACATCAACTGAAACATGCAGAAATCAAAAAAGCAAGAAAAGTAATGAAATTTGTTTCTGTTTTTCTTTGCTCTGTATATGCCCTTTCTTTCTCTCACCTTTTTTCTACTGTTTCATAATGATGATTCATGATTTTTATCTTTTTTTTTTTTTTTTTTTTTTTTTTTTACATCAGGTTTACTCCAAATTAATAATTCCAGCATTTTCTGCAAGTTTTAATATGGGAAAGAGAAAAAAAAAACTTATAGCATTATCTCGACGGAGGCAACCTTTCGAGGGCAATTGCTCTTGACATATCTAAGCCTTTGATAGGGTATGACATAAAGGTTTACTTCACAAGATCTCTGGCTATGGTATAGCTGAAAATGTCTTAATTATTAAATCATTTCTTTCTGATAGGTTCAAAAGAGTAGTAGATGGGCAAAAATCAGAAGCTCACAGTATTAATGCTGGAGTCCCTCAGGAGTCCATCCTGGGCTCAACTTTTTTCCTGATCTACATTAATGATCTTCCAAATCACATTCTTACATCATTTGTAGACATTTATGCTAATGACACGACCATCTATGGAAGCATATCTAAGACAGTAAATGACCAAGTTCTCTCCGATTCTCTCTCCTCTGATCTTGAGCACGTAGTACAATGGGGAAAGGAGTGGCTGATTACTTTTAATGCATCTAAAACCAAGCTTCTCTCCTTACATCATCAACGCTCTGATCCACATCTGGCATCAATTGAAATGAATGGCTCTCGTCTTGAAGAGGCCTCATGTTTTGACAAGTTTCTGGGCTTGACCTTTACTCCTGATCTTAAATGGAACTCGTACATCAAATCTGTTGCCTAGGCTGTTGGAAAAATAGTGAGATCCTTCTATCGATCCAGTACATATCTCACTGCTGATGCAATTCTCTATCTATATAAGAGCCAGGTACATCCAAGGATGGAATACTGCTGCCACATCTGGGCAGGAACTGCTAGAAAGGACTTGTCCTGCCTTGATAGAGTTCAAAATAAACTTTGTAGCCTCGTAGGAGATGTCCTTTTATCTTCGCTACAACCTCTTTCTCACAGAAGAGATGTTGCGAGTTTGTCTATGCTTTATCGTTATTTTCATGGAAAGTGTTCGACTGAGCTTCAGTCTATGGTCCACCCTCGCCAAACTTTCACAAGAAACACCTGTCTAACAGAAAACACCATCAATAATTTCCTCCACTCTTTATCTATGCCTAAACCTAAACGTAGATTCCATGAACAAAGCTTCTTTCTTAGAACTTCATGCCTGTGGAATTGTCTTCCGTTTTCCTGCTTTCCAACTGACTACAATATGGTTGTCTTCAAGTCTAACGTAAATAAGTTTTTCATGAGCCGTTCCACTTGTTAACAAATTTATCTAATTTCCATTACTAACGATTACTATATTGTCCAATTTCTACTGTACATTCTTTAACCTTTATCCCCGAGTGGCCTCTTGGCCTTGATAATGTGGTGATGCCTATGTAAAAAAAAAAAAAAAAAAAATATCAACGTTTCGTCTACATTATCAGGGGATTTCTTCAGGATGATAAAATGATCAAGGAAAATTAAGTTAAAACCATGACGAGCTGAAAGATTTGTGCTACCTTTCTTTAAAGGTGATCATTTATAATGTGCGGAAAAAGTATGTTTTACACACACACACACACACACGTATAAAATTAAAAATATCCCCACTGCGTTGTGGATGCCTTGGCAAAGGCTAATCGAGTAAACCCCAACAAAAAACTGGTCTGGAGTTCCGATAGGCAAATGGTGAAGCTCTGCAACATCTTTCCAGCAGCTCCTGGCACCGACTGTATTGCCTTTCCATTGGAGCCTGCCTGCAACACCGAGAAGGGGACTCTGATGGATGGGCAAACCAAGGTTCTCTTATTATCTACCCAAGTTTGCATAAACCAAACTAGGTGCAGAATGTCATTGTCTTAAGAGACAGAAGGTAGCCATCAATATATATATCTATATATCTATAAAAGTGAACGTGGCTGTGTGTGTGTGTGTGTGTGTGCATTTCCCTACACAATAACTCTGACAATTTTTAGCCTACAGACTCGAAATTTGATATACAGGGTACTGAGATTTGTGAAAATCTATGTGATCGGTTTTTGACCAGAAATTTGGCTGTTAAGGGGTCAAAGTTCAACGATTTGACTTTTGAGAACTCTACCAAACTCCGACAATTTTGGGTTTAAACACTTGAAATTTTAGATAAAGGTTCCTTGGACATGGATCTAACTTAACTTTATTTGAGCCCCAAACAATAAATTTTAAGGGGTCATAATAGGGGTTAAAGTTTAAAAAATTGACCGTTTTTTTTTGGGGGGGGGGCTCAGCATAACCTCCAAACACCCAGGCAACGCCGGGCATCCATGCTAGTATATATATATATATATATATATATATATATATATATATATATATATATATACACACACACAAATACACAAAAACATATACATTCATCCATATACAGTACTGTTTTGCTGTATCACAGCTCATCAGCACAATTAGACTAGCAACTAGCTCAAACCAGGATTGAAAACTTGATTGCCTGGGCGGAAATCAGCACTTCTCACCGTTACGCTATTTGGCTGCTGCTACTTTTTTTTTTTTTTTTAATTTTTATGTTACAAGAAAAAAGCGACTGAAAAAATGTGGATTAACTAATCAGATTCTAAATTTAGGTTCTGTTCCTTGATTATTAATTTGCTGATGATGGGAGATAAATTATAGAAACCGTTTCTGTTTTATGATGTTGGAATTTAGATTCGACAAGTCTCCGTTTTAATATCTGTAAAAAGCTAATCAATAAAACGTATTTCACATTAATTTTTTTTTCAGTAATTTTGGTCGAAATGAAAAATTAGCAATACGCATAGATTATTACCTCAAAGATATTCCAATTCCTGTACAAGTAACAAACAGGAATTTATATTTGCAAAAGCTAAATTGAAGAGACAGCTTTTTGCAATATTTTATTTCTAAAAATAATTTTTAGTGCAATAATTTTTTTTTTGGGGGGGGGGGCATTTTCTTTTACATGCTTTACACAGTTTGCACATGAGAGACAGAGAGAAAGAGACTTATATTTTCTTAACTAATTAGTTAACTATCTCATGGGTAAATGGGATGACACAGTGAACATGGATCTTACGGAGTTATTTCACTCTTGGCTAGTATCAAAGTTTCCCTTTCAATTGTACCATTATTGACTATCCGTTTTGTATAGCATTTCATAGAAAGATTTTCTTAAACCTCCATTTCTCTGTCAGCCTAGATATCCATGCTGTCATGTCCACTGACGTCTATTTATTTACTTCCTCATTACTTCAGGTTGTTACTTCCTGTTATTTTATCATGGGAACCGATTTATTTGCCAAACTTCATATCACTTTGATATGTACTTAGTTCAACCCTTGTTATCAAGATTAACACTAGCTGATGTCATTGCTAGCCAACACACGGCCATCCATTACGTAACATTTTACAGAAAAGGAACAACAATTACATATATTAACCAGTTGTAGGCGACAACTTGTGACAGCAATCTGAGACTTGTGACATAATGACTTGACCTTTTACAGATATTGACCATAATAGTGAAATAGAAAGTGGGAGCCCTAAGTGTGTGAATTTATATAGGCTGACTCACATGATCCCTAATGGAATATTGATTGGGTTTATCATGGCTAATCCATACTAGCCTCAAAGGGACAAGCAAAGATAACATTGATCAATTTATGATAATACAATAAATAATAGAATTCAAAGAAAGAAACAATGTATTGAAGAAAAGGGACGAACCAGTCTCAAAATGTAGACATGAAAATAAGTATACTAAATGTTTTGAAAATCATTGGTTAGACATAGGGAGTTTGTATGACAACATATTAATGTATGGAATATGCTGCAAAAAAATAAAGGAAAATTATTCCTGATGCATAATACAAAGTTTATATATTAGGTAATCAATCAATGACGTCTATGATGATATATATAAAATATTCCCATGAAACGTCCTTCTTTGGAGAAAGCGGGTTTAACCCATCTAAGGTAAGTGCTGCTTTGGTATGCTTCTTGGTTGAAGTCGAAAAGAGCATCTAGTCTATAAAAATCTTGTTATATTTAAAAAATGACTTCTAAAGAAAACTGACCAGAGATTAGTTTGGAAGTCAATTTCTAAAAGTCGTCCAACACATGCCAGCATGTTAAACTGATGTTGTTATTGATAATGATAGCTGATTCATATCAACACCCATTAAACCAATCATGTACCATCCTATTAATTATGAAAAGTAACAGTTATATAGTAGCTAAACCTAGAACATTTTTATATATTTTGATCATTCAGTTTCCTTATTTAAATATATGAAGTCACATGCAACACAGTGAACCTTGAATATTCCACATTTTAACACATTTCTGTAAACTGCATTGGTGAGAATAGCAAATATTTAGTGATGCCATTTGTATTGAATTTCATTTGCAACAATGACGAAAATGAAGAGGTCAAAGTTCAATTTATTCAAAATATAATTAAATTCTATTTTCATAAAATAGAAGAAACTTGTTCTTGATAAACAAATCTAAGTATATAATTATAAACAAAAATGCACGTATATGTGTCTGGCTCGCAGCAATAATCAGAGAGGCTTAATCCTAATGATAACTGATAATATTAATGTTATTGATAAAAGTAAATTATTATTCCCTCAGGCAATGCCAAATAGCCATGCTAGTTGAAAATATATTTTTAAAAACAACTAAAAATATTTTCTTTAACACAGGCTTATTAATAAATATCTGTGGACTTAAAATATTAGTTTTAACTTGGCACGAACAATGAACAGGAACCAAAAAAAAAAAAGTTTTTTGTTGAAATATTGAAGAAAAAAAAAACATGACGTAAGCAACATCTTCCGACTGGCAGTAAACGCAAATAACCGGAACAACTTGTATCATTTGGATTATTCAGATTATCGTTCCCATCTCACAATGTTTCAGCTGATGTAACCTCCAATCTTCTTCAGTTGCATCTTGTTGAACTGAAGGACCTTTCTGTTGAACTCATGAATTTGTACAGAATTTTGGACG
This sequence comes from Euprymna scolopes, assembly GCF_053919585.1. Taxonomy (NCBI): domain Eukaryota; kingdom Metazoa; phylum Mollusca; class Cephalopoda; order Sepiida; family Sepiolidae; genus Euprymna; species Euprymna scolopes. Next base: position 22,939,678 of record NC_136492.1, on the reverse strand, counting down.
GAAGCTTTTATTTGACCCATGAGATTAGCTTGCTCTCATTCAATCAGTTATTCTGTACAGATTCCTAAGTTTGACAGAAAGATCCTGAGTTTGACTAGATACACCTGAAGAAGGTCACATCAACAGAAACGTTGTGATACTAACATTCAAGATGAGAATAGTAGTCAGAGTAACCGAAATAATACAAATTATCAATCTTCATCTCAAAAATTCTGAAACACTGTTTTAACACACCACTTGAACACACATTGTTCATGAAAAGCTTTATTTAGATCAAACATCACGGCAGAGAACATCAGGTTTGAGTCATGTATAAAAAAATGATTCACTATATGGTGTAGTGAATATAATTACATCCTGGTCTTTTCTTTTGCAATATTATGATTGGCTGGTGAAGACAAATACTAGCTGGTATAGATATTTGAGGAAGACGTTGAAAGGTACACAACAAACCTCACGCTTCATCTACAATTCTCGTTCATACTGCAACATACCAGATTTATTACTTAAACTTGAGCAAAACTGCTCGGCTACTTCAAACGATATATTTCCCATTCGAGTTTTTTTTTTTTTTTTTTTTTTTTTTTAACTAGAACCTAAATATGAAACATTGGAAATATGGATTTAACTCTTTCCCAATATCAAACATGACGGTTTAAACACCTGAAGAAGGCTGAAGGTTACATTGGCTGAAACGTTGTGCAAATAACGAGAATAGCAGTCCGAAGTATCCAAATAATATGCACAATTATTCCTCATCTCAAAAAATTCAAAACTGTAAAACCAGATTGTTTTTCCTCACCTCTGAAGAAAGAATTTTTGCAGAAATTAAGTAATCAGAAATAAATATATAGAAGCAAGTCTTCAGGTGACTTACAAGACTATCATACAACAATTTGTTTAGAGACTGCAAGTGAATGCAATACACATTAAATTTGAACTCAACTGAAATAATTCCATAGTCCATACCACTATCCATTAGACTCTATATACCCTTCCCAAATATTGTAAAATTTCATAAAAAGGTTTCTGATGATAAACTCTGAAAATACAACACAGAAAGAAAAGTCAAAGCAAAATTATTTTTTAAGGTTATTTAAAAACAAGATGTCATTAGCATACAAGATAATTCTGTTTTCTGTGGCCAATATGAAAATCATTGCCACAACGGAAAAATATAGATTCTGTCTGTTTCTGGAACACACACACACACACACACAACGGTTGTTCAAATATGTGTGGTGAAGGTTAAAATATATTGGTCTTGTTGCCAATGCGTAAAAGATAAATTATGGAATCCATTGCACACGTGCCAAACAAAGATGGCAAAAAGTAAAATATAGATATCCCATTAATACAGACAGAATATAAATATGTATATGCACATTTTTGCGGATTGTTATCCTTATCTACATAGTAGTTGTTGCTTCACGTTTTGGCCAACTCATCCTCTGGCCTTCTTCAGGTGGTTAACAGCGATAGGATGGGAATGCAGTCTTGTAACTGTATCCCCAGTAATTACTGCCTTCCATAGTTGTTGTTGTCTCATCACGTTTTGGTCAACTAATCCTCTAGCCTGCTTTGGGTAGGATTGAAACCACTATCTTCAGATAAGTTCAAGGTGAGTATTGTCTGAAGAAAGCGGTTTCAATCCTACACAAAGCAGGCCAGAGAATTAGTTGGCCAAAACATAGTGAGACAACAGCAACTATGGAAGGCAGTCATTACTTATGTGGGGGATACACTTTAAAGAAGACTCAGCATTCCTATTCCATCAGAGTTAACCACCTGAAGACCAGACGAAGAGTTGGCCAAAATACGGTGAAACAACAGCTATGAAGATGAGGATGACAACTTGCAATAAAAATGAAGATACAAATTACGAAGCTTCATCTCAACGAATTAAAAAAAAATAAAAAATAATTTATAAAATATAAATACAACTGGTATTTTTAAACAGATTAGACCACTTGTGAGCTGTTGGGTCAGTATCTTTTATTTATCTATATATATAAAAGCGAAAATGTGTGTATGTATGTTCGCTTTTTGTGTATGTCTGCAAAAGGCTTTTTTCCGGTGGGTTCTCGAGGCCGTCGCTCATTTTTTTAATTTTTTATATGCTGTCTAAATGATAATCTCTCCGACTTAACGGGGGTTGCCTGTCTATTTAATTTGCCTGACTTTGAAACATTAAATATTCAACATTTTGGGATCGCCGCATGTTTGCTTTCATTTTTCGGTATAAAAAAAGCGAAACTCGATTTGAATCCTGGCCCATGGCCAGTGGTTTCTAGAAAGTGATGTAACGTTTGGTCAATGTCGGCTTACCGTCATCGTATAAGACGGTTGCTTTTATTTCGAGATGAGCCACTCCCCTAATAAACGAGGGAGCTGTTTTTCCCCAAAGTTAGGTAAAAACAAACTGGGTTATTGACCTCATTAAAAACTGTCCCACAGAAAATGTTCACTGTTGAATAGCTATTGCTTACGCCGTCGTCGTAACGCTCGCACAAAATATTAACTCTACGACTTCTACTTGACACCATTTAGTGCGGGCACCTGTCAATTCTCTTAATTAAATAAATTCAAACTTCTTTCAGTAACTTATTCTTGTTGGCCGAGCGGTTAACGTGTCATGTTTATTTTCACATTTTATTTCCCAACTTCGCCTCAGGGCTTCGGGTTCGATTCTACCTAATTACAAAAACTGTTTTTACCCCCCACCCACCATGTTTCTTTTTGATTTAAGAGCACACACACACCTCGAAACACCCGGGCAATGCCGGGTACCCCTGCTAGTCATAATAATAAAGCAGAGTTTATCATCGTTTGTTTCTAAGTTTTTTCCTGCAAATTTATAATAAATTGATTAACGTAGTCAAGAGCAACCTGAAGATTTTTTTTCCATTGGTTACTACACTGAGATGTCAGAGAGGACAACTTCTTTTCCTGGATTACTCCACTTATCCTTGATCCTCATGTTTACGAAGGAGGCATCAAGAATAATTTAATTTTTGGTATGATTTAACCAAGAATTAAACCAGTCTCCTGGCCCATTATCAAACATTCAAACCATTATGCTAACATGGGTTGGTAATCACTAGGGCTATGATAACAGCATATCCTTTTCATTGTTTTGACTCTCGAGTATATATCCGACACAATCAACAGAGAACCACATCATTCTATGTAAAAGCATATAAGATATCAACGAATACACACTCAAGAGTCAAAATGATGCAAAAAAAAAAAAAAAATATATGCTGTTGTCCTAGCCCTAGTAATTACACAAAATACATGCTAAAATATTCCCCAGTTTTGAGATCGAGATGTTTTTCAAAAATTTTTTCAACTTGCATTTTAATTGCTGCAAATTCTAATTAACACACCAAACGACTCCTCTATTAAGTTTCTATCACTTTCACTCTCTCAATGTTGACTTATTGTATAGTCTCACTGTTTAATAACAGTTGAATGTAAAATAAAGAAGTAATAAAAAGATTGGAACAGTCCATTATGAACAAAAGAGAATATCACCAAAAGTAGTAGCATTATTTAACCTGTAAGTAGAGAGTTGAAGATATAGTGAAGAGAATGATAGTAACTTGGGATTTTTCCTTTATTATGTTATACCTAAATCTTGCTTGTTTATTATTCAAACAATCTAACCAGAGCTCAATGGGTGATCCAACAGGTCAGACATTTTTGTGCATTTATAAGTGTGTGACATCACAAAACGTGAATTATATAACTAGATGAAAATAAGTAGAGAGAGGGAGAGGGGATGGGGCAAATGGCATACATGATCAAAAGAGAGGGGGGGGGGTAGATTAAATTGTGTTTAAATGATTCATTCCTATTATTATACAAATGGAGTGCACCATCTTGATTACAATACAGAATATAAAACAATGTAACATACTTAAATCTATAAATAGAAATGAGATTTGAACTGCTTGTCTATTCCCTTTTCTAATGACTATGGATCAAGTTTAATGCAAGAAATATTTGAAATTTCGAATAGATGGTTGTGCCCATGGTAAATGAGGTATTTTAAATAAGTTTCCAGACTGTTTTGTTTTGTACAGGCATTTAAAATCGTCACAGACTTTTGAACAGCTACAGCAGGAATTGGAATACATCCTACTAAAGTCTGATTACCACATCTGGTAAATTTCAAAAATGCAATCTGGACGTGAGGACAGTTTAGAAGAATGATATACAAAAAAATTTCTGTTTTAAATTTAGGAAAAAATGCCACAGAAACATATGGAATGCTTCATATTGCTTTTAGACGATCTTGCATGAAAAGCATCAGTTTTTGAGTGGCATAAGAGATTCAAGTGATTCTGTGAGGGACGATGAGAGGTGTGGGTGGAGTAAGAATGTCAGAACATGAGTTGATCGGCCAAATAAAGAGTTTCATCGATAATGACAGTCGTGTGTCTATAGAGACAATAAGTGCACAGTTTGATATCAGTATGGGGAACTTTACACACAATTATCAGCAAGGAACTGAAGATGCGGAAAATTTGCACAAAGTTTCTCCAAAGAGTATTTAGAGAATATCAGAAAGAAAGACATGATGGGCATTTCCTCACCCTCCCTATAGTCCAGACCTTGCTCCCTGTGACTTTTGGTTATTCCCTAAGCTCAAGGAAAACCTTAGAAGCTGTTATTATGAGACAATCGAGGAGATGAAAGAGGCTGTGGCAAGGGTCATTGAGATGCTCACACAAGAGGACTTCCAGAAGTTCTTGGAACGGTACAAGTGCATAGCAGCTGGAGGAGATTACTTCGAAGGAGACGAAAGTTTCATGTATGTACTATCAATAAAAGTGTCCACCTAAAAAAAGTCTGGAAACTTATTCACGACACCCTGTACCTTCTAACCTTTAAAATATTCTGAAGAAACTAGAATTTGCAAAATATTTATTAATTAGTAGAACCCATGGAAATTCCATTGAATGGGAAATATATTAATAAATGGTTGGATGAAGCTAATATTATAATGGATAGCAAAAAACAAAAATCAAGTTTTTTGGGACAGAAAAACTAATAACACTCAGCAAATAGGAATTTATTAGTGTTTCTATCAGAATAGTGTCCATTGTATTTTAAATGTAGAAATTATCCAAATGAGATAAATTAAAAAGTACTAAAATATTTAGAGTAATATTGTGCTACAGTTTTCAATAAAATTAATAACATCACATAAGAGGCAATCTTTAACTTACTACGCCTTCAGTCCAGCACCTCTTGAAAGAGAAGGCTTTTTTTGTTTTTTTTTTGCTGTGTTTCTTTTGAATTTTCTCCCCCTTTTTTTTACGTAACGTTTTGCTGACTTCTTTATTTTGGTCGAGAAGTGCTACATTAGGCGTGTCAGAAACTGACCTTACGAATGCGTGAAGTATATTGAATAATTCGACCCCCTGTCTTTCCAAGCTTATAACTACTCGAAAAATGTAATTCAACCCCTAATTTTTTTCAATTAAAGGAGCAAGGACCAAGGTTTCATTTAAAAAAAAAAAAAAAAAAAAAAGCAAAAAAAACGTGGTTAAAAAAAAAAAGGTTTTAAACTTCGGACTTTACAGGTAAATTTCTAAAAAACACTTCCTTTTTGTTTTAAATTTGAATATATTATTTATTCATCTTTTATCTTCAGTTTGTGATATGTAAAACTTTGGTGAGTAAATTAATTATTTACTTTTTAATAGACATTTCAAAATAGGGGGGGGCGTGAATTTAAAAAAAACAACAGAAAAAACGTTTGTCTAAAATATTATATTCGGTTTATTGGAAAGAGCATAAAATTTCACATTGACCCTAAAAATATCGTAAAAATCGAATCGATAGAAAAATTTTGATAGATTTTGAAAGTTTAAAAATTGAAAAATACTGAACTAGTAAAATTCAATTGATTTCATTACTGTTTTTTAAAAAATAAAAAATAATATTTTTATTACTTTTTATATAACTTTAATAGTTTATTTTGGAAGTATATTCCATAAAGAAAATAAACAACCCACTTTTAAAGGAGAAATTACGAGTTTTTTATATTTTATTCGCAGTTTCGTGTTAGGAGTGTCAAAAATTCCCCAAAAATTCTGATACACCTAATGCTACATCTCAAAATTACTACAAATTCCTTTGTCATACTATAACGACAATGATCATACATTATATTTTAAAACGAGGCTACATCAGAAGGAGATCACTCATATACTTGTCCAGGTTTGCCAGATTGGCCTTTTTAAAACCAAATTTAGCCTTTTTTAAGCAGTTTGGCCTTCAAAAATTGTATTTGGCCTTTTTCAAACTAAATAGAGAAAGGACAAGCAGAATATTATATAGATTGATTTTAATAGTGAAAATTATAAATCAAAGTTAGAATTCAGCCCCTCCCCCTGCATAAAACTAACCCACCTTTATGCCAAAATTTATAATGATAGTTTAGTTTAAGAGTTTACCTCACACAAACATATGCATACACAATTTTATATATGTAGAAGAGGTTAAACTAATTTTATTTTGCATTAATGTTATTTTTTTATAACTAAAAAAACAAAAAGTTAGAGTGATGATCAATTTAAAGAAGAAAAAAAAATCTATAAACTCAATCTGTGCATTGATTTTTAAAAGAAAAAAACTTTGATGCTTTTCCACTATATTAAACCAAAAATGTAAAGAAAAATATGATGTAGGTACCAATAATAGAAAAAAATTATATTCAAATTTCATAACTTGATCAAGTAATTGTATTAGCGAATGCCATGACGTCATTTTGAAAACAGTCTCAAGAAACAAGGGAGATAACTGAACATAATTCAAACTTGCTAGATTTTATGTTGTCATGCCTAAGAATTCCCATTAATCACTTAAAAATTGTTTTCTTCATAAAAATAAAACCACTTGATCAATTTACATGTAATATTTGGAATATGATATTTTCTTTCTGTCATGGGTACACACATTAGACAGATTTTTCTTTATTTTTGTTTTTAATAGAGGGTGAATTCTGGACAAGTACCCAAACTTCTGACTTTAGAGTTTGTAGAAAGAAAAAAAAGTTTTAAAAAGAAAAGATGTTACACACTATTTAAATCTTTTAATTTGTTGCCCATGACCCCCCCCCCTGGCAACGCCAAATAACCATGCCAGCTGTAAATAAACATTAACTTTTTAACAATTATTTTCCCAGCTTGCAGAAAAGTCTTATTGGATACTTCTAAGTATAAATGGCCAGAAATTGTCAGCAAAACGCAGGTATGCAAATATTTGGCATTACCCAGCAAATTGGAACCGAAATCCAATTAAATTAGATTTATAGCTTCATTTTGGCATTCAAAATTAAAAATCATTTCAAGAAAGTACGTCTCCTAAGCCAATCACATGCAAATCGAATAAATTCTATATTTAATTGCTTTGCTATTCATAATAACTAGCAGGATTGTTCAGTGTTATCCAAGACATGAATGATTTTGGGTTTTTTAATGCAAAATCTTTCTTATAAACAAACAAAACTGGTTCAATATAATAGAAAAAAAAATCTCCCATGTATTAACTTAGTTCCTGGTAATTTTGTAAATCTGGACAAAAAAAAAAAAAAAAAATGGCTCAAATAGCTACCTTTTTTCTTTCTCTACTTTGTTAACTCTTCTCTTCACTTCCAAAAGTTAGTTTTCACAGGAACGTGTTAACTCTAAAGATATTTCAACCAATGAAAATCGTTTCAAACTCAAAAAGTAATGTCCATGTCAAATTAACCAAGCCTATAAAAATAGTGACCTGATCAACAAAACCAACTTTCTCCAGCCTGCCACACCTCAAACAGGTGCTCAATAATTCTGCCCTATGCTTTTAGAGAGCGGGGGGAGGGGAGGGGCAAAGCATACAAGAATTATCAAGTTTAATCACCTCATGCACATCTATACATGCACTAACAAGAACAAGGTAAACCAACATAATACTATACTGCCTATTACTTACATACGCATATTAATCACACTATGAACATATCAAAATACTACTCAACTTTCTTTACCAAACAAGAGTTGCATAAAAGAACAATTACTGATTGAAAATAACTTATATTCTTAAAAGATTTTATAACAAATAAAAATTTTGCTCTAAAGTTTCTTTCTAAATTTTTCATTTACAAAATTGTGTTTCAGTTAGCACTTGCTAACTAGTGACCCTTCCATTCTCTCAATGTTTTTTTTTTTCTTTTTTTACATGGGCGTCACCACTTATCAAGGCCAAGAGGCCACTCGAGGATAAGTTAAAGAGTGAAAGAGTGTACAGTAGAAATTGGACAATATAGTAATTGTTAGTAATGGAAATTCAGTAAATTTGAAAACTTATATGGAACGGCTCATCAAAAACTTGTTTACGTTAGACTTGAAGACAACCACGTTGTAGTCAGCTGGAAAGGGTCGATCTTTCCAGCTGACTACAAAGTGATCTTGGGGGTCAGATTTGGAAGTTAAATTAGAGTATCCTTTAATTACGAACTCATCTAGGGAAATAGTCGGTCCAATGTCAGTTTCGCTTAGGAATAATATGTCTGGTTTAGTCTCCTGTAATTTGGGTTTCAACCTCTGGAAGGTTAGAACATAGACCTCGGATGTTCGAGAACGAGACATGATAGTGGGGGGGGGGGTCTACGTTAGAAGTTGGAAATCTGGGTTTAATCATGTATTTTTTATTGAAACTTTTCATGATGGAGTTTAGGGATTTGTGGACTAGGCCGACAGACTTGCTTGGAGCAGGGCAGAGAGGGAAAGTAAGAGAGAAATAGAAATGAAGAAATTTTTTTTTTTTTTGTAGCACATGAAAAGGTAAAGCCGTAACAATTACCCACTAATATGGCATCAAGAGGCACCACCAGAAGCTACTGCATGGTCCAGAATCCATTCACCAAATGGCAATACAGCAGCCCCAGTACTTTGCATCCGCTGATAGGACAGCCTCCTTCATGGTTAATCCAAGGTTCGGGTCCCTTACTATCAGGCGGATAATGTCAGCCCAGATAAAATGTTTACCCCCAGCACCCTTACTAGTGACATGGCTACAAGGATAGACATAGAAACAGAAAATTTCCGACATCTCTGGCGGCAGTTCATGCAAAATATTGCCAACCTAGAATACAGCTTTTTCTTCTCCCTTTGTCAGAAAAATCACTCATTAAAAAATGAGGACTGAGGGACAAATAAAAAGAAGCGAGAGTAACGGGAGCTGCCGATAATGCATCCACAATACATTGTCTACTCTCCATTAAAAAAAGAATATATATATTAATTTATTTCCATTTCAATATGCATGCACAACCGTGTATATCCTTGGTTTTCTTCCTTTGTTATGATATAACGTTTATACCCAATTTATATCGCTTGTTGGCGTGACTTTTGGAAGTACCCAATCTAAAATAACCTTATCAAAATCAGTGACAATGCTACAAACCCAAGTGAATGATGAATATTACAATATTTTATAACCAAATTGGTTGGCGTCACACTAAATCCCATCATGTAAAGTTTTTAAATGTATCTTGTGCAATTGCTGACTTGGCTTGATTCTGTAGTCATGATATGCTCCCAGGAGTTACTTTCTATTTTGTCGGGAGTGGGAGCTGGAGTAGTTATATAAGAGCAAATATTTATGGAAATTAAAACTGGAAAAAAAAAAAAGAATATTTTAAAAATCGTATTTAACGTGACCATCGTCATATTACGGTAGCCACGATTTAACCTCTTGAACCTCGACCCAATTATGTAATAATTAGCCAAAAAAACAATTAGCAAAATTATTATTATTAGAAGGTCATATCATCATTTTAGCTATGTTGGTAGGGCTGACATATCAACTGTGCAGGATTAAAAGATTCAAATATAATTGAATTCCGAAATCAAATCCACCATGATGCATTTCCATTCATCAAATAAAAAAAAAAAAAATAAAAAAAAAAAAAAAAGACTCCTGAACAACGTCAGGTAGTAAAGTTAGTGTTAAATATTTTCTGTAATGTGTTTTTTTTTTTCTAAAAAGCTGTCAAACAGTGATTTTCACAAAAAAAAAAAAAAATCATTGAAGTGAATAAAAATGCTACCAAGTATATTGGCGCCTTTGCAATTAAGATGAGTCATTCATTGGCGAGAACAAATCTTTCACAAAGCCAATCACAAAATCAGATGTATTGCATTCAATTTTGTGATTTAGACCAATCACAATATTCTTTCACTTCTTACAGTCGAAAAGTACTCAAAATATAATCACCGTTCAGCAATGCAGGATAAATATAAGCAGCTTGCAAAAATAATACAGAACTTAGATCAAATCTGTTGCCAAAATCGCTGGAAAAATGGTCAGATCATTCTACCGCTCTGAAACACAATCAATGAGAGCCAAATACATCCTAAGATGGAGTATTATTCTCATATCTGGAGAGGTGTTACTCTGAGCATTCTTTCCTGCCTTGATGAATACAAAATTGACTTTGAAATCTAGTGAGGAATGTCCTCTTCGCTACCATATTATCTTTTTCTTATAGAAGAGACGTTTCTAGTCTTTCTCTTCTCTATCATTGTTTTCATCGCAGGTGCTCAGTTAGGTCCAATCTATAGGTCCTTTTCATAAAATATTCACAACAAAAACTCATCTAGTTAGAACCACTATCAACAATTTAACTTTCTCCCTTCCTGTGCCTAAAACTAAATGAAACTTCCAAAAGCAGAGTTTCTTTTCTAAAACTACCCATCTGTGAAACAATATCACAGGACTGCTTTCCAGCCGACTACAACATTGTTTCCAAGTTTAATTCAAACATTCTTGTTGAGCTATCCTCTGAAATAATCAAATTCTGCCAAAATTCTAGCCTAATTACCAATCATCAGTGTTGTCACAACCCCCTGACACTCAAACTTTATCCTCAAGTGGTCTTTGGGCCTTGGTAAGTGGTGACTATTTAGTAAAAAAATAAAAATAAATAAATAATAATAATGGATATGTCAAACTTTTCTATTTATCTGCCTCCTGGAAGGGCCAAATGTAAAAATGAAAACAACGTTGAAAATGACGATAATACCCCAAAACTAGAAATATTATAAACAGATGCATACTGCCTCAAGATTAAAACTTACTCAAGTCAAGAATAAATATTCAAATGGCAACAATTTCCATAAAAAAAGCTTCATCTGAAATAATATCTTATACATATTCAAAACGGAAATTTATGTAATCTTGGAGGTTTATATATTCATGTACAATGCATAAATAGCAAATTATATTTGACCAGGTCACCAATCCTGGCTTTTCGTTCATGCACAAAAATGCAAAAACTAAATTAGGATTACCATATTTGACAGCATAAAATATAGTAAGCACACCTATACTTAAGATGGTGTCAGGTAAAGTAGAATTGAGAATTCATGGAAAAAGTATAGTTTATATAGCAATAAGCATGGGAAACCTTATTAGTCTACATGGAAATACAATTCTGCATACGCATAACAATTAGTGAAAGAAAAAGGTATTTTTTATGTCATCAAATACTCTGTTAGCCAAATGATAAAAGCTATTGCATCACAAACTGGAATTTGGTAATAACATGTAGATAAGCTGATAAAATCTTTCTTTTTTCTGGAAAGTGGTCTTTTTTGGAACAGCTACTCATATTACAGTACTGTATATTGAAAAAAAAAAAAAAAAAAAAAACATTGTTAAACCTTAAATGATTTTTTAATATTATTTAAAACCACTGCTTTTAATCAACATGTATTGACACACATCATGGCAGAACAACAATGTAAAAGAGGACAGAGAACGAACTGCTGCTATGTGTTATTTATACAACACAACTCCAGATTATTTTGGCAATAACTCGATGAGTTTTCGTACAAATAATCTGCCAAGATAAAAAAAATTGGTTCTCAGGAAAATGCTACAACAATGAACAAAATCTAAGATCATCATAGGGTTGGGGGGGGGGTCTAATACTGGTGTTACTGATGATGATGATGATGATGAACACTAGCAGTATCCCATAGAAATTTCACAGAGCTTCCTACATTACAATCATACTCACTTAACTCATTCATATCTCCCGAAGGAAGAAGAACCTCCATTATACATATCATGTCACCCTCAGAGTAAATGGGAGAATAAATTGATCCACTTGCAACAAAGACGCCTCAGCAGACAAGTACTAAGATATGGACCATAGTGCATTGAGGGTCGATGGTGTCACACATACAACTGTGTGTTAAGTGTAACTGATGTTTGCCAGATGTGTCGAAGTTTGTGCTTTGTTTGTTATTTTTATATTTGTGAACCCGTGTGCAGCCCCTCAGCAGCCGCCAATGTGAGAGACGATGGCACAGCCAGAACAAGAAGAGAAGGCAAAAGAGAAGAAATCCACAGCACACAATGTTAGAATCGGCATTTGCTGTCAAGCTAAAGACCATGTGGTATCACACAGATTGTTCTGTTTTAGCCATGACATAATTTGAAGGCTGAGTATGTCGTATGGGATCAAAACTGCTGCTGCTGCTTCCACTGACAGTACAACTAATATAAAGATATACAGCTTCCAAAAGTATTGATTAAAATTTCATGAAACGTAGCATGAAGCTAAAAAAGGCATGTGATCGTTAGAAACGCATTGGAATCAGTGTGTCACCCTAGAAGATAATATGACATTCATCCAAAATGGGTTAAGCTGGATCCTCCCATAGGACACACAGCATCTTGGATGAACACAGACCATATACAATGGCTGGGATAGTGATGGGTAGTCAGTCTCAAGACCGGCAGCGAACATCATAGATATATGGATCAGAGTTAGGTTTGAGGTTAGCTCTTCATCTGGCCTCCTGGGTATCTTTACCATCTTTACAATCTTGGAGTGGTTCTGGAACTACTGCTTTGTGGATGAACTCTTGGTATGTGGCATGCAACATCGTTGAATTAGCAAAATTTCTTGTTTAAAAGAAATTAGTTGAAGTGAATGAACCTGTATTGCGTTCTGATTTGGATATTGAAAGTGAAATGGTGCCAGTGGATCCACTATATATGACAGGCAGTATAGACTGGACACTTCCAACCTACGAGATCAGCAGCTCTCATCAGCCAGGTCTCACAGCTGTAAAGAAGGATCATCCAAACAAGCACCTGATAGATCTGGAATTTTGGTCTGTTGTGAACTAACCTAAAAGAAGACTACGTTGATGAATAAAGTTGGATCTTGCCCCAAAAATTGTTTTTAGTTAGGCCTATGATTTATTGAATGATGAGCAAGTATACCACCATCTTATTTTCATAATACATTAGAATGCAGTCAAACTGTTTGTACAGTTAAAACAAGTGAGCCAATCCTTATAAGTCTTGGTAATTAAATCTGAATTCCTGCAGAGTGTTGTTGCTAAGAATAGAAATATCTTTAAAATCAATATTCTTATTAGGAAACCGAGAAAAATAAAAAAAATATACGATTGTGTCTAACTTTGCGGGAAGAACAAATCAAAACTTTTTAGATGATCAAGTAAGATAATTACACGAATCTGGACAGTATAGAGAGATGTGTCCAGAGCAGGAGACTTTGTTGGTTTAGTCACATTAAAAGAATAGATGAGAGAGTGGTTCAGGTTGCAGATGTAGAACAGTTGGAGTAACAGGGTCAGTTGGTAGGGGAAGATCAATGAAAACATTGGAAGTGAAATAGTTGTTTTATTTTATGGCATATCAACCCTTTACAGATTATTTAATGCTGGATAGTTATTTTGTTGAAATTTTTTGGGTTTCAATCTCTTCAAATATTTATTCACGGCATTTGGTTTGGTTGTTTTGTTCCTTTTATTTTTGGCTTTGCAGAACGTAATTGAATTTTGTAAAGTGAAAAAAAAGCACAATAACATCAATGTTTGGTGCATTTAAGTTGGGAAGCCGATACCTTTAGACAGCCTCATCTGGTAACACCAGGGAAAAAATGAGAATAAATTTTCAAGATATCAGGATAAATAAAAACCTGGCCAGAGATGGGTTAGTTTAAAGGTCCATTTTTTAAAAGCTGTCTAACACATGCCAGCAAGTAAAACAAACATTAAACCAACAACCACAACAACCCATAGCTGGACTAAATAAAGTTACCTAAATACTTTTATCACTAATCTGGTACTTATGCAGTTTACAGACCGTATTATTTTTTTCTTAGAAGTTTTAAATTAGAGTCAATTTTTACAATATCTTTTATTTATTAAATTTTTAGGTGAAAATAGAGAATAGTTAACAAAACTCCAACCCTTCTCATGTCAAGAATAGCTTTCTAAATATATATATTTTAAATTCTTTTTCATCCCAAACAAGGCATATTGACATTTGGAACATGAGAGGATACTGGGATTGTATCTAGCAGAAGACTGTGGGGAGTTGAATAGCGAGATGCGTGTTCAAATTACATTTAAGCTTTTGCAAGTTAGTACAGCCAGGGAAGCAGGAAGTGAATTCCAGAGCAGAATGCTTTCAAAATGGTCCGTAAACTGCATAAATAATCTAATTTTTAGCAGGTTTTCTAAACCCTGATAGTCATTCAAAAACCTGAGCTATAAAAACACACCTTCACATACTATTTGGTAAACTGTCGAACTTCAGGCTAAGATCAAAGTGTAGTATCTGTTCTTTAGATGCTAAACTTCAATTTCTTGTTCTGTCAGTGGAGAAATCCTTCACAACTAAGAATTTTTATTTTTGTTCCTTTTCTTCACATTAAAAAACGACCTTGGTGTCTAGGGTACATCACAAAGAACAGAAGACAAGTAATAACTCAATTAACTTTTTCTGCTGTAACAACATTTATTTCCAGGTACTTTCTCAAATAAGACGTAATTGTGATCATCATGCGTTACTTCTTATTATGGATGTAGCATCACCCGTGTCTCTAACGTAATCATTATACCCTCAAATGCGATCCTCTCATCTGTGCTCACGTTTTTCTTTTTATATCTTTTTCTTTGCTGTGATGTCACTCCACACACGGCTCAGCATCTGTATACATCCGCTATATGCATGTTTGTGGTCTGTTGCACAGCCATGACTGGGTAGAAGTGTTAAGTATTTTATTTGTATTGCATGAGAATTCATTATTGCCTTATTATTGTAAGGATTAAACTTTAAGCACCCAGAAATGATTGAGCTTCAATCTCTGATCTCCGCCTGAAAATCATTCAAATAAAAAATAGTCTCGCTACAACCCCTTTCTCTTCCTTTCTCTTTACGCAAATCTCAAACTTCTATGAGTAAAGATTTTTCCAGCCCATGCGACACAATACTGTTTGGCTGCTTCTCAGCTGACATGGTTATTTTCAAGTCCATCATAAATAAATTTTTGTTCAGCTGACCTCTTAAATAATTAAATTCTGTCTGATCGTCCACCCGGCACTCACTTAACCTTATTTTAAATGATTGGTGAACTAAAGGCAGCAATCACAACAAAAATCAGGAAAATACCCAAAGATGAAGGTGTTTAAGTAATTAACAATGTTACATAAAATAGGTTTAGAACATGCCGACACCAGTAATCAGATACTGTTATAAATAAATTTTTAAGAACACTAACTATTGCTTGTTTTGGAATTTTTGGACTACTGTTCTAATATGCACTTTTATTCTCACAACATTTGACCGATATCCAACCTTCTTTTAGATTGAAGCCAAAAATCCAGCCAGCAGCCAATAAGGAGTATGAACCTCTCTCCTACACAAGAGATGTTACGAGTATGTTTCTGATCAACTGAGCGCTCAAATCTATGGTCACCCTCACAGCGAAACATTCACAACACTTGTCTAGCTACAACCACTATTAACAATTTTCCCCTCCTACCTATTTGTGCCTCAATTTAAACGCAAATTCCTTGTATTATCCCCCTTCCCAGAACTGTTTGCCTGTGGAACTTTATACTACAAGGTTGCTTTCCAGCTGACTACAACAGGATCGTTTTCAAGTCCAATATGATAAATCCGCTTAATCAAATTTTACTCAATTTTCATCACTACCGATCATTACACCTGTCATTAATTACCCTAGACTCATTAATCCTTATCCTTGAGTGGCTTTAAGACCTTGATAAGTGATAACTCCCAAATTAAAAAAAAAAAAAAAAAAATGCTCACTGTAAGGTGTACAGAACTCAAAACAGAAGGTTGTGCTCACTTTTCTGATGACCTTTGCTCGATGCAATGGTGGAGCTGCTGATTGGAAAGTCCTGATAACTTGTGTTATTATCATTCTACCGAGCATACCTTCTTAAAGAGTCAATTTTCGTTTTTACTACACAGAAGGGATCGGTTTGTGGCATTTCAAAAAGTTGAATGAACTAAACCGGCTTTTCAATTTCTAGACAATTCAAATGCACTACAAATAAAACAGAAAAGGAGAGAGAAAGAAACGTTTTATGTTCTTTAATATGTTATCACGTGATAGCCAAAAAATGATGTGATTACCGCTCTTAAGTATAACCAGAGTAACTGGATAGAAAAGATATCGCTCATAACATCCAACGAAACTCTGAATTATTTGGGGATGCTGCTCGTTTTCAAGCAAAGAAATTGATGCAAGCCATTTCGTACTGGCACAGCTTCCTAAATTGTGCACATGCGTTTATGAGCAGTGAAGACGCAGCAAACATTTCTGGTTGGATTAAAAAGTTGACTTTATTTCTACGCATCAAAATCTATATATATATATATATATATATATATATATATATATATATATATATATATAAATGTGTGATCCCTATAGAAAGAAAGGCCAGGAAATCTATATAAAATCTAGAAGTGTATTCTTATGTAAAATTTACAAGAGAAAAACAATAGAAGTGGTTCCAAATCTATAAGTGCGTTTGAGAGCCATGTGAGCCAATCTCCTTTAAAACTTCAAATCTATCACATTTGATGAAATTTACATTATACATACAGTGTAACCCGAATAAAATACGGATATAAATAAAATAAAAAACGGATATAAATGAGATTTTCTCTGATCCCAAATTAGAGCCTGTGTTAAAGTACAGAGTAACGCTGATATAAGAAACCATGAAAAAAAAAAAAAATTAAAAAAAAAAAATATATATATATATATATATATATATATATATAACCCGGAGATAAGAGAGCTGTAAGGCTCGGATAAGAAAGCTTTTATATCCGGGTTACACTGTATAAAATTCTCAGGGGAAGAGAATGGAAACGGTCCTTAATCTCTACACTATCCTCTATGTACCAAATATCAATGTGCCCCCCCCACGTCTAAGTGATTCATGAGCACAAAAATCCTTTAAAACTTCAAATACATATTTCCTATTCTACTGAAATTTATAGCATAAGACACTAATCAAGAAAGTTTTCTAACATTTCAACTTTTTACAACTATAATAGTGGGCGAAACAGAAGAAAGGAAGGGCAATAAAAACAAAGAAACTAATGATATTATGAGCATAGTGAACAAATAGGTTATTTTTACAATCATTGTTTCCACCTCACTTCCGGTTGCTCCTCGGTTTTTAATCGATTTTTTTTACAGCATCTTTTGTTTAATAAATTGTTAGGTGAAAGTATAAAACAGATAAAGAAAGCCTCCTTCCTCGCATGTGAAGAAGAAATTTTCCAAATCATAAAGTTATTATTTAGAAAAACCATCCTTAATGCTGGGAGGGACAACCGGAAGTGATGTGGAGACAGTAGTCGTAAAAATAACTGAAAAGTACATAGCAGCGATCCTCAATTCATTCAATTTCAAACAATGACGGCTTTTCCTATTAGTCTAATATCTAGGGCTAGGACAACAGCATATTCTTTTCATTGTCTTTACTCTCGAGTGTGTATCCGTTGATATCTTATATGTTTTTATATAGAGTGATGTGGTTTTCGGTTGATTATACTCGAGAGCCAAAACAATGATAAGAATATTCTCTTGTCATAGCCTTACTAATAACCGATAGAGTTTTCTCTTTATATTAAATAAATAAAATGTCATTATTTAGGTCATCAATCCTCTTTTGATTAGATAAATCTACTGGCATGACAGAATATCAATTGTTTTCATTATTAAACTAGTAAATACATTCTGTCAATAGTTGGAGCATTTTACAATTATCAAATAAAAAAAAACTGCTCAAAATCATTTTCATCAATGAAATTAAACATTATCTGTTTGAAAACTTGAGATACACTTTTTCAGGCATATAAAAATAAACAGTTTAGTTGTTTTAAGGTTTCAGGTTCTTTATACAGTAGAACCCTGGAATACGGCATTAAAAAATAGTAACAAAATACAATACAGTATATAATACACATGTATATAATCAAACAACATTATAAATGACACCATAAGGTGGGGCAAATACCGTAACCAGGGGCATGGAAAAAAAAACATTGTATTCCACATCATTAACTGAAAAAAATGTATCCTAAAGCCACCGTATCCCGGGGTTCTACTGTATTTTCAAATATTTATTCATGGTATTTGGTTTGGTTGTTTTGTTTCACAGTATATCAACCTTTTTTTACGTTCATCTCAAATCCAGTCATTTTGGTAGAAGTTTTTAGGCTCCAAGTTCTTTATGCCTTCAAATATTTATTCATGGTGTCTTTTGTTGTTTATTTTTAGCTTTGAATAACATGATTGAGTTTTAGAAAATGGAAAAAAAAAAACAAAAAAAAAAAAACAATATTTGATGCATTTGATGGTCAGGAAATAGGTATCTTCAAACAGCCTGATATGATAACAGCAAGTAAAAATGTAACAGTCTAATACGGTTTTAATAAAATTAAAAATTAATTTAAATTTAGAAAATTTGTATTTTTATTAGAAAGTTCCAGCGTGATTTTATTCACTTCAGAGGAACTTTTCTCTGGAAACAGTAGATAAAATAAATGGATTGACCATAGATAAGGATGACCCAAAGGTTCCCTTTTTATTGACTACGACTGAGATGTTGGGGAGAGTGTAACTGATATCAAGACTCAGAATATTGTATTTTAGCTTAGTCATAACTTACAAGATGACCGTAAGAAAGAAACGATCTGTTTAAAAAAAGACAATGGTTTTCTTTAAAAGGCAACCTATTTTTTTCATACAAGCAATTAAAAAAAATGAAAAGAGATAAAACAAGTCAAATAAACACATGACGAAGAAGAGCCAAACCTTTTTTTTTTTTTTTTTTTTTAAATCACCAAAACGTTTGAATTTTTCTTTAATTCTCTTTTATGGAAGTCGCTAAAAAAAAAAAAAAAAAAAAAAAAAAAAATTAATTCCAAGGTCAAAAGCTAATCAATGATAAGTTTTATATGGATAGATTCCAACCCAGAAAAAGCAATTCTTCCCCCTTTGTCAGAAACATTGCTCATGTAATGTAAAAACTAAAGGACGAAAAAAAAAAACGTTATGTGGCTGCTGAAAAAGTAAATTCAAAGTTCACTTTCAAAAACATTAACGCCGAATTTCTTTTTAGTTAATTTGGTAATTGTTTATTTTTGCTTCAAAATATTATATGAAATTGTTATGAAACAACGACAACGAAGATGGAGATAAAGGACCACAAAAAAATAAATACACAAATTATGAAGCCTCATCTCAAAAGATACCAAAATAAATTTTTTAAAATAATCTATAATATTAGTGTGAAGGGTTCTTCTGCCTAAGAAATGGGCACTGGAGGACAGATTGTTAATAATGCTGTAATAACTGAACAGAAAACTTTGATAATCACCAGGAGCGAAATGTTCCCAAAGATCTCCTGTGTCCATTCATTTATCTTTAACCCTGGGTGTTCCAAACATGGTTAGTCCTATGGGGTCTTCATACAGCCCAATACAAAAATGTTTATAGTGTTATTTTGCAAAAGTTATCCTGCTGGTTCAGGATATATCTACAGTCCCTGTTGGACAGTTTGAATCACTTGTTTCTTGTTGATATTAATATAAACTAATACAATAAAATAAATGATAAAACTTCAGAAAAATTAAGATATTACATTAGCTAAGTTCATAGTTACGAGACTGAAAGAGTAATAAATTGTAAATAAAATAATCATCCCATCAAAATTTATGGTAAAGAAAATACCAAAATATATTAATTCCATATTAAATATTACAGAGCAGACTAATGATATGCGCTTATATCTAGAAATTTTCATTCCCACTGGAAAAATACAAAAGCACATAAATCATACCTACGTTAATCAGTTGGGGTGACTGGACACACTAGAAGGACAAAACGACGTTTATCTCTAAAGAAAACCGAGATACAACTGCGGCATACCACATGTGTATACCTCACTGAGTCAGTAGAGTACTGGGAGAAAAAAAAAGAAATAAGTTGCCAACTAGGAATTATGAGCACTCAAGCAAAATTTGAGTGACAAAATACCCCATGGGACTAACACAGTTAATTAGCAGGGATGCCTGGCCTTGCCAGGTTGTAAAACATGCTAAAATATATTTTAATTCATGCAGATTTCATACTTATTATTACAGAGCCAATTCTCTATTTAATATCATATTGTACCTAATATCAGCAATACCACACCATTTTTTTTTTTTTTTTTTTTTTTTTTTTTTACATTGAAGAAACTCAAATCAAGTATTATTGAAAAGAGTATAGAAAACAAAGAAATATTATCTTTAGTCTTTTAAAATCAGTCCATTTAGAGCTGGAGTTATGACCATTCAATGCATAGTTCACTAGATATTTTGCCTTTAAGTCAGTCCTATTCAAATGCATATAAGCTTGTGACTGATAATGATTGGAAATTTGCACAATTTACAAACTAACCCATCTTTAAAAACCTGTAAATTCAAATCTTTTTAAGATATGTTCAAAATTTCATCATATAATCATAAAACCATGAAGGTTCAGATGGCTGTAATTACGATCATCTCACTTGGTAACTTACGGACTAATTAGCATATTTCAATTTCATTTTAACGTCTTTAAGTAGAAATATAATAAGAAAAATGGTAAGTAAGGCTTTCATCATATCAAGTATTACTTTGATCGACATTATCATTTGTCATTATCTCATCATGAAAAATCCAAAAAAGAGTCTAGGAAATTCAAAATAGCCACCGTGACACAACTCAAAGAAATTATTAAAATATGGCTTGCAGCATACCAAATTTAAGAAAGTTTTGTACAGATTAGATTTATTTCTTCAAGTATATTAAACTAATTAGCATAATTAAGTTTTATTTTAATGGCTTTAAGTGAAAAATTAAAAACAGTTAAAAAAATAAATAAATTTTTTAAATTGGGAGGTTTATCATCATGCAAAATATTCTGATGGACATTATCATTTGTCATCATTACACCGTGAAAATCCAAGATGACCACCGAAAATCCAAGACGGCCACCACGACACAATTCAAAGAAATTAACAAAATATGGCTTGTAGCATATCAAATGAATGGAAATTTTGCACAGATTACAATTACAATGTTTTCAAGTACATTAAACTAATCAGCATAATTAAGTTTCATGTTAACGGCTTTGCTGAGACAATTATCGGAGGGGGTGGTCTACTACTATTTTGTATAATTTTTTTATTTTTAAGTCATTGTCAAGACTTCACAAATTTCAAGAGACATCGCTGCCATTTTTTTTGTTCTCATGTTCAAACACTACTTGTTTTTTCCAACAGAATAAGCATTTACAACACCAAAGATTTATCCAGGTAGGTAAAAAAGTAACTTATATTGCTTTTGGTAACATTTATTTGTCAAATATTTGTTTTATGACCACTTTTTCATACCTCTTAGATTGTAAAACAAACCCAATAAATATTATCATAGGCAAGACAAGTTATTCTATTATTTAACTGGATAAGTGGTTTGTGCGTTTTAACTCGTTTAAAAGCGTTTTTTTACTTAAGTTAAAATTCAAGTTTTATGATATCCTTTTTTTTTTTACTCATTATAAACCATCCTTGGTGCATGATTACTGGGGCTAGGACAGCAGCATATTCTTTTCATTGTTTTCACTCTCGAGTGTGTATCCGTTGATACCTTATATACTTTCATATAGAGTGATGTGGCTCTCCGTTGATTAACTGTCAGTCTGTTATCATAGCCCTAACGATTTCCTGTTCTGTGAACAGTAATTTACGAGTTTATCGGCTAAATATTTACACACACAGACACACACACACGTACATATATCTACTGTTTTATTTATATAGATTTGAAAATATACAATTATTTGTTTCACTAAATGCTACCTACAGCATTAACTATGAAATTAGTTTTGTCTAAAAACAATAGAAATTATTCTCTCTTTCATCCTCAGTGTCCTGGGTTTGTGAAAGATCCTTCTAGATCGAGGTAATTTTATTTTTATTTTTTTTTAAACTAAAGAGTACCCCTTTTTGGAGAACTGGATTTTCTACACATTAAAAACCCATCTTGTGTCTAATTCTGCCCTCGTGGGGAAGCAAGTAAATAGGGGCTGACTTTACTTTATATACTAGAAGGAAAGGAAATAAAATGAACCTGTCCAAACAACTCATTTGGCTGATAATGATACTTTCTTAGCTCAACCTGTTCGCAATAATACTCTTGGCTTTATTTAACAATAATATAATCACTAAAACGATAGACAATAATATACCTTGATATCTTCTTCGCTATAAAATGTGGCAGAGTTATTATTGACATGTTTCATTGGGTCTGCTTGCCAGGCCTTTATTAAGTGGCTGTTACCTTGTGATATATCAGAGAATTATTTATTTTTTCTTCTAAACCAATGAATTGTCAGTTTCGGACATTTATGGTAATTATCCTTCACTCTATAATTAAGAGAGTTTATGTATAATATATCATACAGTCATGTGTGTGTGTGTGGCGTAGTCTTTATATCAAATAAACAGGACAGGCAAAAGAAACTCAACTCACTTTCTTTTTTAAACAAAAGCCTTTATATCTAGTATTTCCAACAACACATTTTTTCGTCTATGCCATGACATTACTCACATATCTTAAACTTGTGCTTTTCCAAACATTGGTCACATCTCAAACAGCTGTGTCTTTTTATCTCCACTGTGACATCACTTCATGCAGTCGGCTTGGTTATTTACATATTTTTATGAGCTGCTGCTGCTACCAATGTCAACAGCTCTGTCATATATATATATATATATATATATATATATATATATATATATATATATATATATAAATATATATATATATATATATATATATATATAGAGTGGTCGCTAGAAAAGCGGGAAATTTGTCAAACAACGATTTATTTTTACAAAGAATAATTTTTACAAAGTTTTTCAAAGACGAATTTTATATTATACTCATAGATACTCAAAATGTCATCCATGCACTTCACTGCAGCGTATTAACCTAGAAATCCAAGCTCGTGTGCAAGCTTGAAGGGTAACTTGTGGGATATCATTCCAAGCTCTTGCCAAGCACGTTTTCAAGTCATCAACAGAGTGTATGTGACGTCGACAGTTCTGCGTCTCTGTTAATAACAAGCTCCAGGCAAGATGTAATGAAATCAATATGCAGATTGCACACCCATTCGACAACAAAAGAACCAATCAAAAAATAGCAATCACGCATTTTATTCAAGATTTAAGCTGACCTCCAAATTTCCCGCTTTTCTAGCGACCACCCTATATACATATATATATACATACGCACACATAGAATTTACAATTAACATTATGTATAAAATCAGTAACAATATCCTGTGATGCTAATTTTGGCATCAAGGAATTTAAATATTTTTTTTAATTACATTTTCACCCCAAACAAGGCACAGTGCCACTTTGATGTAGGGAACTACTATCAGGGACATAAGTTTCAGGGATACTATGTAGGGAGTTGAGCAGTAAGATGTCTGTTCACATTACACTTGAACTTCTGCATGTCAGTACAGTTGGAGAAGCAGGAACTTGGAATCAATAATTCAAACCACAATGCAACAAGAAATAAATACTATTTATGTAAAATTAAGCAGACAACATAATCAACAGTCTCAACTTTTTTCAAGAAATCATGTGGATAAGAACTTAAATTTTAGCTTAGACTAAATGGCTTATATTATTTTTCTCTTAAAGAGCTCGGTCAAAAGCAGGCTATAAATAATTTTAATAATAAATAAGATTAGATAAAATCCACATGGTGCAAGTTTAGATCAAGATCCAACGATTCCATAGATTTGCTCATAATAATAAGCAAGTCATATTGATTATCTCCAAACTGAATATGACTGAAGATAGCTTGGACGGAATTATTTAAGGAAGAGGAGATTTCAGTTTGGGACTACCTCAGGTTTGAAACCAATCATGTTGTTTTTACCTGATCTTCTGTAATGCTATTAACAATCTTTCAATTCTAATGTGTCCCTTTTCTTCCAGAGATTCTCATGGACTGCTCTGTTTTTGACAAGAAATCGACTCTAAAACTTCTTGGTCTTTCTCATCAAATCTTTCTTGGAGTTCATATATTAAATCCATTGCTCTTTCTGCTTCTTGTAAAATCGGTTCTCTCTATCACTCTAAACACTTTTTTCACACCTTAGACTATACTCAGTCTCAACAAATCTAATATCAAACCATGTATGAAGTACTGTTGTCATGTTTAGGTTATTGAACCTCTGTCCCGTTTCAAAGTTCTTGATAAAGTGCAGAAACGTATTTGTTTTCTCGTTTTTAACTTTTAGCCGGACATACAAACATACACACAGACAACTTTTTATATTATAGATGAATATACATACAGACACTGGTGAAGTATAATTTTTTTTTTTTGCTGGTGGGTGTACACTCTTAAATATTTATAATTGTCTGTAATTAATGTATTTTAATAAACCAAGTCCAAGAAAGATTCTTAACCATATTAAAACGGATATCGACTACTCAGCAAAATATGTAGCTTTTTTTATATGTTTGCTACATAAGTAGACATAGTGACCAAGCGAAAAATGTTCGCATAATGAAAGAGTTATTTTAATAATAGACATAATCAATACAAATCGTAGCCACATTTGGATCATTTTTAACACAAGGCAACTCCATTAACAACCACATAGCAGAATGTTCGGTGGTGCATTAAAAAAAATAATTCTGTAAATAGAACTATATTGGCATATATCAACTCAAACATTGTATAACATACGAAGCATCTATATAATAATACCATAGTTCCGTTAACGTATGCACAGGGTGTCCCAAAAGAAGCTGATGGTTAAAAAAAAAAAAAAAAAAATTCATAACTTTAAGTTTTTATATTTTTCTTTTATTTTTTCAGATCATCTAGAGTAATCCTTCCAAGGTCATCATGAGTCGTTACACTACCGAGGAGTGGATGTTTATCTTAGAGTTACATTTTCGGTCGAATGAGTCAATATCAGGAACTCCAAGAGAATTTCGACAAAACTTCAACACAAGAAATTCCCCTACTCCCAATGCAATGAAACCAGCCACAATGAATGCCCTTAAAAACAATATAAAGGAGGAAATTAGGGCCATAAGCTCTGAAACATTAAGTGATGTGCTGGACAATGCCCTGCAGAAAGCACAAGAGTGTGAAAATGAAAATGGTGGACATTTGAGTAACATCATTTTTCATAACTAAAATTAGACCTTGTGAAAAACATACCCTAGATTAAGTTGTGTAAATAAAATTAGAATAAGTAGACTATGATATCTTACTATATCTCAAAAAATCGCGGAGAGGCTCCTCTACCTACATATGAAAATTGGTAAGCATAACTTAAATATTGAGGAAATTAATCAAATTGAAAATCCATCAGATTCTTTTGGGACACCCTGTATATGTGCCATGCTTTCCAGATTATAAATTATTTGGTCCTATTTATTAAAAGGAAAAAAAGGAGGATAGGTGATAACATACTGAAAACATTAAATTATTAGTATATAGATACGCTAACTTAATGTTCATAATATGTTATCACTAGGGCTAGGACAAGAGAATATTCTTTTCATTATTTTGACTAGTATATATCTTATGTTTTTAAATAGAGTGATGTGGTTCTCGATTGATTAACTGTGTCTAACTGTATTGGATATATACTCAAGAGTCAAAACAATGATAAGAATATTCTCTTGTCACAGCCCTAGTTATCACCTGTCCTCCGAAGATGTAATGTAAAAAAAAAATTAAATAAAAAAAGAAAATGTCGCTTTTGGGCTGTACATGAAATCAAATATACCTTCTTGGTCTTCTGGTTAGGATCCAAGAATAGTATCTGTTCTGTCTAAAACTGGTATAATTATATTGTGGGGTTTTTGTTGGCGCTGGGCCAATACAATAGAAATATGTCACAAACTCCTATAAGAATATTGGCGATAAACCATAATAATCAGATATATTATGAGACTACGTTAACCAGATTACTGAGATGAATACTTTTACAGTTTTAACAAAAGGGCTACAATAATATCACAGAGTCTCCATTCAGGTTGGACGTCTACAGAATACCCAGCAGCAATATATTACATATGAAAGATGCCGCTATGGAATTTCCTCAGGTTCCATGAGTATTAAATAAAGAATTATGGAGGATGAATAAAGTTTGGAAAGAAAAATTGTGAACGTTTGAGGCACATTTTATTTTTTATTTTTTTTTTTAACAGTTGGTAAAAGGAAAATACAGAAAACAAAAGCACAACAAAGTTCAGGGTGAGATGACTGTAGTAAAATTAAATTTGGTGGTGATAAAACAAAAAGTGAATTGAAAAAAAGAAAAGGGGGGAGGGGAAGAAAGGGGAGTAGGGTTAAAGGAGTATTAGGTGGACAGTCAGACAACATAATCGGTTATGATCTTCATGATTGGGCAGAATTTAATCAAAGAAGGCAGTTCAACAAGAATTTATTTACACTGGACTTGAAAACGACCATGTCATAGTCAGCTGAGAAGCAGTTCAGATATATGTGTTAAACAGACGGGTAGTTCTAGGAAAAACTTTGCTTATGGAAATTTTGTTTAGATTTAGGTAGAGAGAGCGAGAGGAGTAAACTCTCGACAGTGGTTGTAGCTAGACGAGTTTTTGTTGTGGATGTTTTACAAGTGATGGAAGAACCAGAGATTGAAGCTCAGTCAAGCACCTGTCCCATGAAAATGATGATAGAATAAAAAAAAGAATAGCAACATTTCTTCTGGTAGAAAGAATCGGAAGGGGGGGGGGGAGAATAAGGCATCAACCACCAAGTGTTTTGTATGAAATGTTGCTAATGAAATTAATAGAAATGTTAAACTGCAAAATATGTACACTCTTTAATAAATTTTTTTAACCTCATCTATATTTTTTATGGACTCTGGCAACGTTGGGTGGCCCTGCTTGATTATTATTTTGACAGTTATATTTAGTTTTTATTTAGTTATTGTCTATTAAAATTCTTTTCCTTTTTTACTATTTTTTAATCTCTTGGTTATGTAGGTTAATGGTGTAAGTAGAAAGTTTGCTTGAAACATGGCCTTAAAGTTTGCATGAAATAAGAGCAATGTTTCATTCCAATTAAAATTCCATTTTATTTTTTTTTTTACTAGCAGTTCATCCAGGTTTTGCTCGGGCCCTATGTACTGTTCATAACTTTATGTGCATATGTATATATTAAAAAGTGTGAATATGTACGGTAATGCCTTTCTATATAATAGTCTTCCTTAACTACCATAGAGAAAAGTTGGTGGAGACCACAGAGGTCAATTTCTTTTTAAATTTTGACCCCTTAACATTTGTTTTGGGCTCAAATCAAATTAAAAAGTTTACCCCATATCCAAATAACCTACATTTAAAATTTCAAGTGTTTAAACCCAAAATTGGTGGAGGAGTTTGGTAGAGTTTTAAAAGATCAAATCGTTGAACTTTGACCCCTTAACAGCCAAATTTCTGGCCAAACACAGATTAAAAAAAAGTTTTCCCAAATCTCGATACCCCTTATATCAAGTCTCGAGTCTATAGACCGAAAATTGACAGTTTGGTCGGGAGATGTACACGCACAGACAATTTCACTTTTATATCTATAGATTTTTACTCCAGCCAGGAATGGAAGTGGATAAAGATATCCAACAAAATTAGGATGAAAGAGAAAGCATAACATTTGTTACATTATGGATGGCCTTATGTCAGGTAGCGATTGCATCAGCTAGTGTTAATCTTTATAAGGGTTGAACTAAGAACAATTCGAAGTGACACAAAGTCTGGGAAATAAGTCAGTTCTCATGAAAAAAAGAAGAGACAACATGAAAGTTAGGTATGAGGTAATAGGTCAAAGTACAGAAAAACAATGAAGCATCAGTCGAGATGACACATGGTGGCATAGATATCGAGATTGACAGAGAAACAAATTTTTCTGATGTTTAAGTATGTTATTGACGTTTTGATTTATTTTACACTATTGCAGAAGCATAAGAGAAATTTATGTTGCTATATCTACACTAAAGGCTTAGGAACAACAGAAAAGAATAAAGAGAGAAGCCCTTACTCATTGAGCCAACTAGTTGCAAGGTGTCAATTACAATTACAGGATATTATTACAAAGAATAAATTGGATGAAAACGCTTCTGTATAGATGAACAAATATAATTATATAATTACAATTGAAAAAGAATTGCTATATATTAAGAACATAATTCTAGTTGCTCAGCAACATGTCAATTCAATATTATCACAACATCACACTGAATTCAAGGAAAAGGATTTCCCACTGAACATTACAAGACACCACTACTCACTGAGTCATCTACTTACAATGTGTCAACGAAAGAACTTTTGTGTGAATGATAACGATTACAGGAAATCGATTAAGGTGGGTGGAAGTAGTGATGAGAATCCTAATATTTTTCTCTCAGTTTTGTAATTTACAATTTTATTTCTAATGTTACTCACATTAAGGATTAAACACTGAACCTACAGTAGAGTGTTACACAGAACTGAATTTTGCTTAGTACTTTATCTATTTTGTGACTTGTCCTTCTAGACAAAATGTTGTGATAACAATTAACATAACAGTAGTCTAAATAATCCAATTCATAAAAAAATGTATTTAGATCCATGAATGTTAAAAAAATAAGCAATAAAATCTGCCTTTCTTTGAAAAATAAAATAACATCTGCCTAACAAATAACATCGGGTACACGAACCAGAATTTTGCCAGGGTCACCCATAGTGGATTTATATGAAAAACAATGGGCTCCACATTTTGGCCAAGTTTCAGAAAAAACTAATGGATGGATCGAAAGTTATGGGGCAAAACATGTCATTTTGGGGCATTTTTGATCCCTTTTGAGACCCTAGAGATGCAACAGGAATTTTCGCAAAAAAATTTTTTTTTTTTAATGTGCACATCTATTTAATGAGATATAATTTGTGGCAAAATTTCAGGAAAAACTAATGGACGGTTATGGATGCCACTGAAAACATAGGTCCCCCTCCGATAAATGGAGGGCCCAAAACAAAATCTACTGACTTTCTTTGAAAAACAAAAAAAAATCTAAACTTCCTTTAAAAAAAAAAAAAAAAAAAAAGAAAAGGAAAAACTCCTTAATTTCTTTTGAAAAAAAAAAAAATATATATATATAAACTAAACTAACGACTCAAACGATGCATTAAACGATTGTGTATCCAGCTGGCACAGTTTAAATACTTGATTAATACTCATTAATAAAGACCATTGCTTTATGTTAATACAAACAAACAAAAATCAATTTTATATTCATACCAAAGGTTTCAACAGAAGTAACCTGGGCTTTGCATTTTACGACCAGATGTCTGTATATGGGAAAACAATTGATCATTTCATCAGAGCCAAACAAGCATAACGTTAAAGGTTTGAAAATCTTTATCAATGAAATTTCCACAAAGACAAAAATGCTGGGAATTTTATGCAAAACAAGAAGAATACCCGTCGTAGGGTGGGGTAAAATTCACCCCACTCCCCCAAATTGTGCACTATTTTTATGAACACTAAAATATGATACTAAACCACACGTCTAGAATTTTTATTCTCATTTTGATCAATATCCATTGCATGATTTTGATTATAGAAAAATGTCTCAAATTTAAGGCTTCATTTACAGATTCTTAACGAAAACGTTTAAATGAATCTTGCTTAATTACAGATAAAATCTAACGCAAATTTTATATTTTCGAGTTTTAAAATCGGAAATTATATTGTATATGTAATGAATTTCACTTTCTTTGGAGCATTTTATGCTCCAAAGAAAGTGAAATTCATTAAATATTTAGTAATTAATCGAATACCTGTTGATAAAGTTTCACATGAATCAGGTGTTTGAATTTTCTCCAGGGGCTTCCACCCCATTTGCATCCTTCATTCCTCTCAGCTGTATTGCAAAATTCATAATGATCAGTTAAATTAGTTTAAGCATAAATCCTGTACATAATATAAATTCCTGTCTATAAAGCACAATGCTGTGAAGACTGCTTCCCAGCTGACTATAACATGGCCGTTTTCAATTTCAATGTAAACAAGTTCTTGTTAAGTCGTTCTTTTAATCAATCAAAATCTGCTTATTTTTCATTATTATCGATCATCAAGGCATGGTCTCATCAACCATCTGAAACTCAATCCCTATGCTTGACTGGCTTTTGGCCCTTGATAAGCAGTGACTCCCGGATATATATATACATATATAGATGAGTATCGGCTGAAGAGAGCTGGATATGGGTATCTTAAACGGTCCCCTATGATCAGGTTTGAAACCGATGGTACTGATGACTTCTCTCATATAAACTTTCTGTAAATAAAAAATAAATACGCTTTTATTTTTGGAATTTTTCTGCTGGAATCCTTTTTTCCAAAAATATGTATGTATATGTATATTTATATCCCTAATCCCAAAGCAACACTCACTCTATGCGGTTGAATTGGCTTCCTCCAAAGAAAGAAGTTTCATGCGAATATCAAATTCACAAACTATTCCCAGTTGCTTATCCCTGTCAGGAGAGGTGACACTGTTGATTTCTGCAATTCTTGCAGAGAGGTGTCAACGTTCTCCAATATACAGTGCCTGGAACTCCCAAAATGGTTAGCCATCTGATACTGAGCAGGAAGGTCAACATTGTTTTAACAAGAACTGGCATATGAACATGATTATGTTGTATATATCACCAGCATAATCACGTTTTCTATTTTATGTATGTGTGTGTGTGTGTGTGTCTATATATCTCTATATAAATAAAATGAACTCGTTTTTTCCCCTGTGATTTTGACCTTAATAGGATTGAAAATCAAGACATTTCATGCAAATGTAATGTGCACGCACTGCAGCACATTACCTTTGGTGTATTATAGGCTTATCATCTATCCACTTACTCAATAAACTTAGATCCCTATATTTTTCCTGCTGAGAGTCCACGGCCAAATTCGGTTACAATCAATAGAAGTGGTAAAATCTTTCCCCTCTATTACATTCAGACGCCTCCCACGCCCACTTATCGCTGGTGAGGGTACGTCCCCAAAGGACACTACGAGGAAGCACCGGTTTGAGTTTGTATTTGCTTTAAAAAAAAAAAAAAAAAAAAAAAAAACAGATTGGCATTTTTCCGTCGATTGAAACTCAACTTTCGATTACCTCAAATCCAATGTTTACTTATGCCATTTCTTTCTTTTCTTTTTTTTTTATTGTATTTATATTGGGGGGGGGGGGTAACGAACCGAAGGGTTACTGATGCCATCTTTTTTTTTTTTTTAATTTTTTTTATCAGACATTCTTAGCCCACGTTCAATTTTACCTTGCTTAATTTAATAGCAGTTTATCACAACGCTCTCTTACTGAAATCCGTTCTCCTCCGCATTAAAAATAGTTTACACAGAGAAAATCGTGTTTATTACATAAATAAACAAACAAACAAAACCAACTACCATTGGATTCCCAACTGTATTTTTGCCAAATTCCTTTCTTTTTCAACATAGCCTCATCAATCAACACTCCCCAGCCAACATTCAGGTGAATACAGTTCAGTTCTCTTACAGAAATCTGTTCTCCGCCGCATTCTACAGTTTACAGAAACAATCACGTTTATTAAATACACGAAAACACAAAACAAACTAACATTGGATTCCAGATTATACATCTAACTCTATCCGTCTGCAACTATTAACTGCGTATCCAACTGTATTTATGTCACGTTCATTCCTTTATCGACCTAGCCTCATCGATTAACAATTCCCAGCCAACATTCAGGTAAATTTCTTTTAAATTCCCCTCCCACCCTGGAAACAAACACTCGGGCAACAATTTTTTATTATTATTCTTGTTTTGATTTACCCACCCAAAACCCCACACACCTCGAAACATCCGGGCAACACCGGGTACCCCCGCTAGTATATATATATATATTACATCAGAGTTCTACTGTATGCTCTGTCTTGTGGCAACCTTTTATACTGACAAAGATTAGCAGTATTACTAAAAAGTGTGGTTGGTTCTACACAAAGCCTTCACCAATATAAACAAATCATCTTTGTGGATTTTGAAACAACTTAGTTGTTGTGGCAGAATCGCATACGTTGAAATCGATGAGAGTCCATGTGTGTGTGTGTATATATATATATATATATATATATATAGTCATCCACATACAGTACTGTTTCGCTGTTTCACAGCTCATCAGTGCGGCTAGACAGGCAACTACCTCAAGCCAGGATTGAAACCCGACCGTTTGTACGGCAGTCAAGGCTCCTAACCATTACGCTATTGGCGGCTGCTTGAACGAGTAGTGAGTTTAACGATGTTTTGATATCGTCTGAAATACCTCCGCTCGATTTGTTTACACAAAGAGCGTCGCTTATATGCTAATGGTAATTCGTGTTTCACTTCTCAATATGCTCAACTCAAGGTGAGGAGCACTATAGTCATCCACATACAGTACTGTTTCGCTGTTTCACAGCTCATCAGTACGGCTAGACAGGCAACTACCTCAAGCCAGGATTATATATATATATATATACACACACACACACATACGAGGTATGCTCAATAAGTAACGAGAAAATGTCAGGAGGAACCTTAAATATGATTTGATCAAACTGCTACTTCATGCATATAGTCTACAAAATGGCTTACTGACAACTTCCTCTCATTGTAGGTTTGAACACAGCAGTGTTCGTTTTGGAATCAGTCTGATCAGGTTTGCCAATCTGAACTCTTGCAAGATGCGGGAAACAAGGAACAACATTATGCCATCAAATTTTGTGTTAAACTTAAGAAAACCAAACAAGAAATTTATGGAATGTTAAAGGAAGATTATGGGGATGAAGCAAGTTTGTATTGGTGTTTTAACAGATTTTCTGAAGGAAATGAACAGGTTGATAATGAACTCAGATCTGGAGCACCGAACAGTGCACACAAGGAGGAAAACATTGAGGAAGTGCGAAGATTAGTGATGCAAGATCGTCAGATAACTGTGAGGATGATATCTGAAGCTGTTGCTATTAGTATTGGCACAGTGCAGACCGTTCTGACCGAAGATTTGGATCTCCATAAAGTCTGTGCTAAGTTTGTACTAAAAATTATTTCCGACAACCAGAAGCAGTTTCATGTTAAATGCTACACTGACATTCTTGAAATAATAGAGGCTTATTCAGGTTTCCTGAATAAGGTAGTGACTTGTGAAGAGAGTTGGGTCTCCACCTATGACCCTGGGAGCAAATGTCAGAGTGTCCAGTGGAAGCACCCAGGCCCAAGAAGGCAAAGATGAGCAGGTCACATGAGTAGGCAATGGTCATTCCTTTCTTTGACTCCCAGGGTCTCATTCATGTTGAATGTGTTCCTCAGGGTCAAACTGTCAATGAAGAACATTATCTTACTGTTCTGAAAAGGTTCAGGGTAAAAATGAGGATGGTTGGTTGGTTGTTTTACGGCATATCAACCCTTTTCGAGTTATTTAATGCCGAATCCAAAGATTTTGAAGAAAAATTTTTTAATAGAATATATTTGTTGTTTTCAAATCAGTTTCTATTTAACCCATAGTTGGGACCCTAACAGGTACTACCACTCCGGGTCAGAGTGGACCTGGGAGCAATGGTAATTAAAGGGTGGCTCCACACTCCCCAAAGCCCGCAAGCTGGGGCCTCACCACTGGATATAGTTTAAGGTCATAGAAATAAAGAAGAGGCAACAGCAGTGGAGGAGGGATCAGTGGTTAGGGTTAGGGTCAGTGGTTAGGGTTCCACCAGGACAATGCCTCATGCCACAAATCAACGCTGGTGACCACCTGAATAGCCGACAGGGTAATGGATGACTTCTTGTTCCCACATATGAAAGACAGCCTTAGGGGAATCAGATTTCAGTCAACAGTGGAGCTAAAAGAGGCATTGGCAAATTACCTGAAGGGACTACCGAAGAAGAACTTTGAGGAGGTCTTCCAGGATTGGAAGACACGCATGAAATAGTGTGCGGATGCGGGAGGCCATTATTTTGAAGGGGACAAAGTTTTGTAAGCTTATGAAAATACATATCTCCCCTGACATTTTCTCATTACTTATTGAACATACCTCATATATATGTGTGTGTGTGTGTGTGTGTGTGTATATATATATATACACACACACACACATACCTAACTTTATATAAAGAGAAATTGTGTTTCATTCCGAGTTTTTTTCATACAAAACAGCAATCATAAAAAATGACTCAAATATGCAAACGAGTTAAAATAAAAATCTGCAGTGTTCATTTTAAAATCTTTCTTTGAAAAATACTCCAAAATGTTCTGATTTGTCCAATTTATCATTCCAACTCTACTTGTCACATGCTCCTGCTATGGGAAGAAATAAACATTTTTCAATGTTAGAATCATAATTGGTTAGTTATATCGTGTGACCTGGCTCAGGAGTACTGTGTATGGGTTGCTATGGCCTGTGATGTGGTGATGACCAGGGAAGGAGCTGGATCAACCTGACCAGGGTGACTGTTGCCACCGCAGCAACAACAATACTAACAATGTACTAATATTGACCTAATGAGTCGAGTCAGCATTTACAAAATTCTGTTTGGTCATAAAAGTTTATTTTTTTCATCTTTTTATTGACTTGTTCAAAATTGTTCCTAGTGTGATGTCGTGCTAAATAGCTTCATAATGGATTTAATTTGCTTTGTTCCATTTCTCCTGAAGTAAGCTAATTGCTATACTTTCGCTTTTAATAACACAATGGCAGGAATTTTTCATGCAACTTGTTTGTGTGCCATGAAAAGTTTGGTTTTTAATTTGTTTTAAAACTATCAGAAAAGATTAAATGTAAAATATTGCAATTTTTTTTTAGTTAATGACCAAAATGCTCTACTTGACCATCAGCCTATGATCAAAGTGTAGTATCTGTTTCCTGTCTGAGCATGGCACAAGTGGTTGTTGGCTCTGTTGGATTTCGACTCAGTTAAAGTAGACTCATAGCTAGTTGAATGAATTAGTCCCCACTCTTTTTGTATAAGTTTTTCAAGATGGCCACTCCTCACTTTCATTTTAATCATGACCTCTACAATTGTTTTTTGGTCTCCCCCCGGACAAAGATGAGATTGGACCTAGTAATTTACTCCTGTTTCATCTATTTGTTTGTTTGCACTTTTCTCAATAACCATTCCTTGGATTTTTTTTTTTTTTAAATTTTGCACAAACATTAATCATGGTGAAAGTAAATTTTTGCCAGAACGGATTTTCTGGGATAACTCTGGTTGCCCCTTCTTGCACTTCATGTAAGTTCCACTACTATTTAGAGATCAACCTGCTTGTTTTTGTTTCTAAATAAATCAGAAAATAGTGACCAGGGAAATTTTTAGAAAGGATTCAAAATATCTTAACCAGTTTTTTTTGGGGGGTGGGGGGGGGCGCATAT
Source organism: Euprymna scolopes (assembly GCF_053919585.1). NCBI lineage: Eukaryota > Metazoa > Mollusca > Cephalopoda > Sepiida > Sepiolidae > Euprymna > Euprymna scolopes. The sequence continues at coordinate 22,903,795 of NC_136492.1, read as the reverse complement.
TTGTTGTCTCACGCCTCATCATTTACTAATGAAATTACACATAATTACCTCTGTTCTGTCTACAGAGACAGTGAGGATACCTCCTGTAAGAGTGCCTGCGTATGTAATTGTGACAGTTGAGCAATCCCCAATCTCGCATCTCCCGAGTCGGCACTGCCTGATTCCAATGGTAAATTGGAAACAAGGCAGAGATAAGTGGGGAGCACATACAACACTTGCTTTTCCTAACTGGTCACATACATACGTGTAATTATGTATTAGCATCAGTCATGTCCTCTGTATTTTGTTCATTTCTTTTTGCATGCATTCCATACATTCTAACGGAGAGATCTTTTTAAGATTCTAATCGTCCCTTTAGATGCAACTGTTTTACATTAGTGAATAAATTTGTGCTTTATAAAAAGCAAATCAGCAAGATTTCATGATTAAGCATCAGAAATGTCAGTTATGACAAAAAACTGTTTTGCTTCAAAAGCTGCTGTGGCTGGATAAAGTTATATTCATGTCATCTAATAAAAACCTTGTTGCTATGGTGACTAACCAACCAGACAATCCTTTATTGGTTGATCCATTACATCCTTTATTCATTAACATTATCTGATTACTTTCCTCTTACCACTACTTGTCTCTTTTGATTCTCCTCCCACCATCTAATATACAATGTTCAAACAAGCAAGATTATTACAGTTTAGTATAATATAGATATTAACAAGAAGATTAGGAAACCAGCTACAATACCTGCTCACCTCACATCCAGAGTGTGGAAAAATCCCAAGTTTACATTGAAGGCTAAGATGGTAGTTTATAATACCTGCCTCATCAGCACACTCCTGTCATGGACTATTTACGCCAGACAGGAATGGTAATCCAACACCTTCCACATGCATAGTCTCCACTAGGGGTGCATTGATTAATCAGCCACTTCGCCGATTAATTACTTTTCTCTTTCCTATTAAATTTAAATCATTTCATCACTACCAAGTGACTCATCAGATAGCTTTGGCACATTAACATAGTAACTGCTAACTTAACAATTAATTAAGTGTCTAGCCACTATTATGACTTTTTTGCCTTTATTAAATAAAAGTACAAAGTATAATTTCCAATTCTTAAATGAATATAATTAAAGAATTAGACAAGATAAAAAAGAAATTACAAACCAACTACAAAGTACAAGTTGTAATTCTTTAAGTGAATTACTATAAGTTCTGCACCTGCTTCTGCTCTACTTCCTCTTCTATTCTTGCTGTCTGGCCTCTTTACTCTCATGTCTCCTCAGTATTTAAAGTTGAATACTTTTAAGTTGTAATGAAGAAACATTAGCATTTCTCCATTCTCAGGACACAGCTTGTTTCTCATAGGTTCACACACATTACCACCTGTACTAAAGAGTATATCACTTTCCACAGATGAAGGTGGTGTGCTTAAATATTTTGAAGCCAGTTTATTCAGCAGTGGTACGGTCTCCTGTGTCTTCTACCACTGAAATGGATCATCACCTTATGCAAGTATTGTAAAGCTACATAATGATTAAGTTCTTTTGTGCATTTAAGCATAAGAGATTTACTATTTTTTAGTTTAGATTGTGGTTCTTCTATTTCTGTTTTAATTGCAGTTTCCAGGTTTAACTCTGCTCTAAATTTTTATTTGTTAGTGTAGGTTTATTTGAAGCTAATTCATCAAACAGGTTTGAAAGAAATACAGTTTTATTTTCACTTTGATCTTCTTAACCCTCAACAGAGCTTGAACAAGTGTATCCTGCTGATTCTGCTTCATTATCATCAGTAGAAAGTAGATGTTTCCATATTCTTTTGAAATTTAAATTTGATTTTTGGTAGACAAACACAAGTTTTTATCATTTAGATAGGATGAAAATTTTGTTTCCATTGATTCATTGAATTGTTCAACAGTGGTAAGAAGTCAAAAATATCAAAATTAGATTGCACAGCTTTTGAAAGAAATACGAGCCTCAAAACTAAAATTGTAGATATTATCGATATAGTTGAAGTTCTGTGATTTGCTTCTTTGGTGATTTCTTCAAATGGACTCAATAACTGGACAATTTTTTGAACAAGTCCCCAATGGTAAGTCGTTAAGGTAGGAATTTTATAGCGTCGCAAATTCTCGTATGAAAAAAATGAACGAATCTCTTATTATTCCAGTGTGTGTGAATCATTCTGTTTCACATATATGCCATGAAAAAGTCCTTTCTGATTAATGTTTACCAGATAAAAAATATTCTGTTATTCTGAAAAACAGTCAAGTTTGTTTGTTTATTATAGAACTGGTAAACATTAATCAGAGGGGACTTTCTGGGCATTCACTGTAAAGAAGAACAGTCCGCATAAACCGGAAATAAATCACTTGTAAACAATCACAGCATTAACTTGAACAAAGCCAATACAAAAATAAAGAAGTTAAAAAAAAAAAAATAGTACTTATGCTGAGAACTTTTTGGAAACCTGTTTCTTAACATGTGCAGAAGAGGGGTTTTTTGGGGTTTTTTTTTGGGGGGGGGGTAACTAATCTGTACTTTCACATAATTTAATAAACAATACAAAACAAGTATTGAAGAAGGACAACTGAAGTCTTTTCTCTGTATGTGTGACTAATGAAGAGGTTGAGGGAGCCACCTCAAAATGAACGAATGTGATCAGTGCCAAGCAAAGAATTCAACAGAATCTCAAAGAAATACCAATTGTATAAAGAACAATATCGTTGATAACATGCAGTTCCTACTTTTATCACAATTAAACTGATGTTGAACATGTACGTTTACTTAATTACATCACCATGATAAACAAAGTGAAAAAACACTACATAAAATTATTACAGTTTCTTGAGGATACTATTTAAGAAGTGCATGGTGTAAAGAGCTGACATTTGGATATAGAATTCTACAATATGTATGGATTAGGCATGCAATATTCCAGATCTTAGTAGTTTTTGTGATGTGTGATTTTGAAATTAGTATATGTTTATGGCATTTAGTATTTTATTTCTGCCATCAAAATTGAAAATATCAGCATTTTTATCAACTTATAATGAAGTTGTAGCTGGAATTGTTTAAAAAAAAAAAAAAAATAGACATGATAATCACTATGTATAGAATTATATTGAATGTTTATATTTACTGTCTTTTAATTCAGTTTTATTTTATGATACTTTAAAAATTGTCCATCAGTGCAATTTTGCTCTTATTAATGACTAGCGAGGGGTACCCAGCGTTACCCGGGTGTTTGGAGGTGTGTGTGGAAACTCTGAGGGGAGGGGAGGGGGGGGGTAAAATAAAAAAAAAATGTTTTGGTAGGTAAGTATGAGGATCGAACCCGAACCCTTGAGGCAAAGTTGGAAATTAAAGTGTGAAAAAAAAAAAAAAGTGCGAGGGTTTTAACCATTGGGCCACCGTGAGATGTTAACGGAAACACGTTTGAATTTACTTAATTACTTGGATTTGGCAGATGCACGTTTTAATGACTTAATGAGGTCAACTTTTGACTGCGGGGTAGCATTTCATTTACTGCGGGAATGCCTTTTTTTTTTTTTTTTTTTTCCCCCAAGACGTTGGGGGTAGGGGGAAATAGCTCCCCTTGTCCAAATTGAATAGCAATTGTTTGATATATGGAAAATATTTCCACATTGATCAAAGCTGATTGCTTTCGGACATTTCTGCTGATAGATGGAAAATACCGCCAGAATTAGTGTCGCTTTTATTATAGGAAAAAGACTAATCCACATGTGGCGAACGACAAATGTTGAATATTTATCTTCCCGAAGTCGAGCAAATTAAATAGACAGGCGAGCTCCGTTGTTAACTCTGAGATATTACGATTTATATGTGATATAAAAAGTTTTAAAAAGTTGTGAACCGACTGGCCGCTTCTCTGCAAAAAGCCTTTTGTAGACATACAGAAAAAGTGAACACACATACATACATACATTTTCGCTTTTATATTTATAGATGCTCACTTTTCACACCTCAAAAATGAAGGTCAAAATTGAATTAGAAATAATTGTACTTTTACTTCCTACTATCTTCTTATATTAGGAGTGATGAAAACATCTTTTGTGACATTCTTGCTGGTTATGGTCAGTTGATTTCGAAGTTGCAATGTTGTAAATTACAAATGTTCGTGCATCTTCATCCTCAGCAGGATAGTGTATACTGCTGATCATCAGTGGAAAGTAGATGTAGAATTTAATTTTAACTGTTTTCTATGCCAATCTTTTAACATTAATATTTGAATCACGGGTTTAGAAAAGTAGACTTATACAAGTTTTTATCATTTAGATAGGATGAAAATCTTGTTTCCATTGATAACCTGAATTGTTTAACAATGGTAAGAAGGATTCCACAAAAGTCAGAAATACTAGAATTAGATTGAACAGCTTTTGACAGAAATAACCTCAGAGCTAAATTTGTAGGTATCGTTGAAATGGTTGATGTTTGGTAATTTCTTCAAATGGACTCAGAAACTGCATATTTTTTCAAACAAGTCCCCATTGGTAAATTGTTAAGGTAAGAATCTTATCAACAGCACACATTACAAGAGTTTTTTGTCATTCTTAATTTCTTTTCAGCATATAATATATTAAATTCCACTATGTAATCACATCTTGAATGAGTTTGTTTTTCCAAATTAAGCTGATCCTGTATTTCAGTTAATTTGCTAATTGCTAAAGAAAAGCGATTAAAGTAAGAACTGTATTTCTCTTAGATGTAATGGTTGTCTTCACAGCCAGAGTTACAATGTATGATAGTTATTTTAAATCACATTCTTTGACATCTGCAACCATATTTCTTCCTGAATCCCACAAAACTAAGAAAACTTTATTGAAGATTTTATACTCATCCAGAACATTGTGCAATTTTTCACTTATTCTTGCACCTGTGTGTACACCAGGGAATGGAACAACATTAAGCACAGCTTTGCACTGTTCAAAATCATTTGAAAGCCAATGACCTATCAAACTCAGAAAGGGAGCATTATCTGTTGTAGCTGCCCAAATGTCTGTAGTCCATGAAATGCTAATTTCAGCAAGAGACAGTTGAATTTTTGTTTTACTTTTGTAAATATATTAAATTATTTTGCAATGAAATACTTTTTTGATGGAATGCTATAATTTGAACAATATTTTGCAATAAGCCTATTAAATCCAATATCAGATGTTACAGAATATGGTTGAATATCAACAGCAATCATTTCTCTTCTCAGATAATGGATCTCTTGTCACCTGTGACCATTAATATCCCAAATTTTCTATTTTGGCCAATATTGTTTCTATAATAGTTTGGTGTTTTGCTGGAGTCTGTCCCTGAATATTCATTGCGCTTCCTTTTCTTATCTGCAACTTTTGCTTCTTTTGAGTGAACATTTCTAAGATGGTTTAACATATTTGTTATTGTAAAAGTTTTTGTTGATTTGCCACACTTTGATGTGGTTTGACATAACTTGCAAACTGCTGTATTCTTATTCTTGGGATTGACATGAAAATGCTTCCAATAGAAACTGTTTGCCATAATGGTTGAAGGTTGTTATCAATAGTTAGTTATTTTTTTACTTATTTAAATTACTTATGTCTGATATTTAATGAGTAATTTATTTCAATAAAATATACATACAGTAGAACCCCGGGATACGGTGGCCCTAGGAAACGTTTTTTTCAGATTACAATGTGGAATACAATGTTTTTCAAGCCCCTGGTTACGGTATTCGCCCTGCCTTATGATAATATTTAGAATCTTATTTGATTATATAAATGTGTATTATATACTGTACTGTATTTTGTTACGAATTTCTAATGCTGTATCCCGGGGTTCTACTGTTATCTAAACCAGAAAAATAAAAATATGTTATGGTAGAAAGAGCCCAAAAATGAGGAATAAGAGTATGACTGATGATGAATGCTTTATTTTCGGTTTGAACATCGTTGCAATTTACTTTACAATTCTTCAAGATTAAAACTGAAAGATGAAGTAATAATTTTTTGACAAATGATTTAAAGTAAAAAAATAATGATTTAAAGTAAAAAAATAATGATTTAAAGTACAAAAATAATGATTTAAAGTACAAAATAATGATTTAAAGTACAAAATAATGATTTAAAGTACAAAATAATGTTAATTCGATAGGAAGAGAAAAGATGGAAATTTTCCATATGCTTACATCTATTTGCCTCAAATTCAGTGCTGTTGTAAAAGTCGACAGGTTTACAGCACGTCATGCCTGTTATTTGATAATATGCATGTCTCTTTTTGATAAATTTTCACTGCCAAGCAAAAGAGGGAGTTAACTTGTCTTCATTCACAATTTAATTAATGTTAGTATAATTTATGACAACAAAATTTGATGTTAAGTCAGCATTAGAAAACCTATGAATCCGCCGATTATCAAAGACCAATTAATCGCTAATCGATCAATTTACTAATCTGTACATCCCTAGTCTCCACCACATCCTTGGCAAGATAAAGATGTGCCCAACACAGGCCCTATCATGCAAAGCCTTCCCAGTATGTACACAATCCTTAAACAAAACAGACTATGCTGGTCAAGCCATATCCACTACATGAAGGATGTGCACATTAAAGGTCATTCTGTATGGAGAGCTGGCATCTGGGAGAACGACCACTGGCCCCCTCCAATCCCAATACATTGTGAGATGAGATATGAAGGCGAGTGACATTCGGTCATGTGAGAGCATTACAGATGACCGCTCAAAATAGAAAAAAAACTTTGCACAATCATGTGAAATCTTGGGCAAAGCTGATAAATGTTACTAAAGAGAAACACGCATGTAGAAAAGAGAACACAAGTTTGTGACCTTTGCAACAGAATCTGCCTCTTTTGGTTTATCCTTTTCAGACACAAGCAGAACAATGAGGCTAAGAATGTTGCATCTATGGTCCACCTGATCACTCTTGTCAGAGTTGGCCAGGACTGCCTCATCATTGCTTGCAATTTTGTCCACGAAATTGCAATCGTTAGCTAGTTCTACACAGAGGTTCAGTATGCACTCTGCGAGGTCAGTTACATGGCCAATATGGTAGGGGATAAACATAAACGTTTACGAGATAAAGATTCTCTTTGCAAACTACCCTGTACCTGACTGAGTGGCTGTAACCCTTGATGAAGCTGTGGAAGAGGTTGAGTGCTTCAAGTATCTGCGTACCAATTTTACAGCCACTGCTTAGATGAGAGACAAAATCATCACTCATATCTGTCCAGAACTGCCTTTGTCTATCTTCAAAAACAACTCTGGTCTCATCAGGAGATGAGATGATTCACGCAGTTGCAAATCTATGAAGTCATGGTCAGAACAATATGGATGTCAGAACAATATTGGCCTGGAAGAAACTTAACTCAAAGTGAGACCAGTGGTTCGATCAAATGCTGCACTAACCTGGTGAGGAGTTTATCTGTAAACTGGTAACACCCAATTCACCCACTGGTTGGAAGAAGTGCCGAGATGGTTAACTCAAGGTGTGACTTGCAACAGTCAAAGCAAACTTGGAACTTGTGCCTGGTTTTCGCATTTTTAGTGTCCGACACTGGAATCGCAGATGGCTAGATTATGTCACTGACACTGCTGCTGATTGACGAAGGTGGATAGTCTGGATGCGCGATGCGATTAACACCATTGAAGTTGGCACAACCCACCACGGGTGAATGCCACTGCAAGTAGTATGGTCAACTAACAGAGGCCTTCTACTATAGATATAGATGTAAGAAATTAATCACAAATGTTTAGCCTTTTAATGCATATAAAAAAGTTTCCACAAGAAAATAAAAATCTGTATAATTATACCTTCATACGCTACCACCTGCCACACTATAATTTACTTAGTGCCAAATAATATGGATTTTATCTTGCAAGATCAACTGCTGACTGTAATACTGCATATGATTAGCGAATGTCTCAATGGGTGCTGTGTTTCTAGGGCAATAGCTCTCGACACATCAAAGATCTTTTATTAGATCATGAAAAAGGGTTGCTTCATAGAGCTGCTAGCTATAAAATATCTGAAAATCTCTTCTGAACTATCAAATCCTTTCTCTCTAATATGTCTATTCATGTTTTTTTTGTTTCGTTTGCTTGTTTGTATTGTTTACTTTTCAGTATCAACTTATCAAGGCTAAAAGCCACTTGAGGATAATGGTTAATGAGATGGAACGATTGTCAACCGAAAACAATCAATGGAATGAACTACAAAGTTGGATTATTTATGTGAAGGTTCACAAGTACTTTGGGACATTGGATTTAAAGACAACTATGTTGTTGTCTGCAGGGAGGCAGTCCTGTGGTATGGTGTTCTACAGACTGGAGGTCTTGGAAAAAAATTCTGTCCATGAAAATTCCTTCTGACTCCAGACACATGAAGAGAGAGGCGTATTTAGTTCTCTCCCACTGCAAGAACTATGACACCAAAGTCGAGAAGTGAGATTGAGAAGTCAGCGTCTCCAAGGAGAGGCACTGTGACCTGCAAAAAAAAAAAAAAAAAGCCTCAGGCGATTAGCAATAAACTAACCCCTTCTCAAAGAGAGAAGGCAAAGGCCTGTGAGGGTGGACTTCCTAGAACTGCACAAAACCAACATTACACTGAAATCAACGGAGACCAAGAAGAGGAAGTATTTTATTTTATTTTTCGTTGTGACAGAAGAAAGCGTTCTTGCTATGAGGGCATGGAGAGAATATGCAGTAATGTTAATCGAAAACAAAACAAAAAATTTCTCGTTCTCAGGAGGGTTTTTGGTTAAATTGAAGAGAAGCCTTCCCAATTTTGATTGGGGCTTCTCAAGTCAGTATGGATGGCCAGAAGTGTTATAAACTCCTCATTGAATATAGACTGTCATTTGTACTTTTTTTTTTTTTTTTTTTTTACAAGCATTATAAAGAATATAGACTTTTGGTACTTCTACAGTTTACGGACCAAGGTATTTTAAGATGGCATTTTCAAGTTAAATTTAGTTTTTACTGGCACTAATTGTGTTTCAAAGTAAATAAACACTTTGAAATAAGTTTAAATACAAAAAATTCTTATTCAGGTAAGTAGAAAAGTAACTTATCTTGCCTTTCGTAAGATTTATTTGCTTTTGTTTTTTTTATCACTTTCCCGTTTTGTTGGCTATACTGGAAAATACCCGTATTTTTTGTTTATTAGACTGTTAAGTGAAAGTATCGAATGGTTACAAAATGTCCTCCCCCTCCTCATGTTAAGAATGGGTTTCTAAATACTAACGTCAATATTTCAGGACGGTCCGTATTCTGCATAAATACCAAAGTGTCTTTTTGTGATAGTTTTTTTGTTTTAGGTACTTGTACAGAATTTGAACCAAACTGTTTGTAACATTAATCTATCCCTAACCTTAAAATAACACAAGTTTTAGGCTTTGCTCGGCAAGTCGGTTTGGTTCAAATTCTGTAGAAGCACCTTTCCATTTTTTTTTTTTTTGATACACAGAGTGACTTACACTCCCAACATTAGGAAAGATATTAACTAATTTTAACGATAAAATTAAGATAGTATCGATAAATAAATTTGATGGTACTTATGTTATCGCACTGAAATAATACCATTATTTAGAAAACCATTCTTAAAATGGGGCGGAGGAGAGGGTGTTTCGTAATTATTCTGTACTTTCACCTAACAGAAAAAAAGATATCGTAAAACTTTAATTTAACTTGAAAATACTATTTTTTAAAAAATAGAACGGTAAAATAAGTGCATAAGCACCAATTTGATAACTTAAAATTCAAATAAAACTCAAAAAAATAAAATAACAATCGACTATTTTGAGAAGGCTAAAAAACGACGTAATAAAAATGAGGGATCAGTTTCTCATTCAACGAACACTTAAATTGGTCACCGATTTATGGTCACGTTATAATGTAAACAAGTTTATTTAGGAGATTGTTCTGTCTCTTATTCTCATCTTCGTCGTTAAATACATCGTTTCGGCCGATGTAACCTCCGGCCATCGTTTGAAACGATGTAAATTTAACAACCAAAATAAGAATAATCCTCATATCAAGAATTTTTATTTTTTTTTAATTTATTTTCGATCAGTTTTAGGTTCCGTTTAAAAGGTAAACTTAGTAAAAAAAAAAAAAAAAAAAAAAAAAAAAAAAAAAAATGGGGGGGTATGTTTTACTGTCCACAGTCCTTCGAAAGAGTGGTAAAAAAAATCATATATAATAAATAAAGGTTACCAAAGGCAAGATAAGTTACTCTTCTACTTAACTGGGTAGGTTTGTGGTGTTTTTACTTCATGTAAAGTGTTTATTTGGCTTGAAAAACAGGCGTTTTCAAACAAACAAAAAAAAAAATGGCCGCGTAAAAAAAAAAAAATACGTCGTGGCCACTTTTTCTTTTATTAAATTGTTAGGTGAAAGTACAGAATAGTTTAAAAAAAAAAAAAAAAAAAAAACACCTCTCTCACCCTTGTTTAGAAGGGGTTTTAAAATAGCGCCATTATTTCAGCACGGTGCGTATTCTGCATAAATACAAAAAAAAAAAAAAATGAATGTTTATAATCTTTGTTTTTTTTTGTTTTTTTTTCGTCTTAATGGTGGTAAACATTTTTTTTTATTGATATTAAAAGATAAAGTACCTTTTCAGTATACCCACATGTACCCTTTTTTAAGTACTGAAAGTATTTAACAAGTGAAAATAATTATTTAAGTTTCACTTCAAATAATTATTAATTAAATATAATTATTTTAACAACAACGAAACAGGATTAAATAAAAACAAGTCGTCAACAACAACAACAAAACCGTAAAAAGGCGGAGACAAAAATACGTTTCCATTCCTAGTAAAGAAACATTTTTTTTTTTTTTTGTGTGTGTTTTTTTTATCACTGAAAGTATAAATTAACAACTACATTTGAACACTGCGGGGTTTATTCGCTTATAAATCAAGAGTTTTGCTAGATAAATATCTAAAAGTGGTTTTAAATGTATATATTTTATTTACTTAAAGTCTTAAATCAGGTGACAGAAAAAGTGACGTCAATGAACGAACAAAATCCGTACGAGTTAACTAATAAGAGTTAGAAATGATCGTTTTACACGAGCTAAAAAAGTAATATAGACGTTTACAATAAACCACAGGTAGATAAAGAGTATTATTAAAAGAGAAACAGGTGAAAATGAAGAATAAATAAATTGTTAAACTTTCTTGTGCGCAACCGTAAACGCATCTCTTAATCAACGCTTTACGCAATCTCGATTTTCTAAGAACTAAAAAATAAAAATAAAAAAGTAAGTCCGGTTCACGATTATTTCGAACGAATTCAGCTGCAAATAATTTTCAGGAAAGGCGAAACGGTGGATCAAATTAAAATAAAAAGCATAAACTCACCAAAAATGTAAATAAAATACGTCAATAGAGCAAAGGAAAAATGTGTATCACTCGAGACGGCGATGATAACAACAACAAAATACACATTGCCTAAGCCACAACATGGCGGCCAATCCACATTGACAGTGGTCACATGACCTGAGCTTGGTACAAAGTATAGCTACTTTTTCCTTTTTTTTTTTCCCAGAAATGATATTTTCTCTCCAATTAAAAAAAATATATATTATTAACTGTATATCAAAAATACTGCATTAAAAAAAAAAAAAAATGAAATAAAAAAAGCAAGTTCCTAACTGTGTAGTTATAAACTGTTAAATTTAATATACTAAAAACCTTCTCATTCTGGCAAAGACCAAACTGAAATTAGAATTTGACAGGAGGTCTTCTGGCTTTCATCAAAGTGGGGTATGATTCTACTCGGCCCTAGAGTGCAGGCTATGCGTTGACTTTTCAAGAAATGCCTGAACAGCCCCGTCGGTACTCCTTGGTAAGAATGCAATAGGCAGTCTGCAATAAACTAACATCTTCTTAAAGCGAGAAGGTAAAACCTGGGGATGTGGACCTCCTAGGACTACCTAGAACTATACCTCAGCTTCATAGATGCAAGGCTATCATAGTCATAGTAGCTTCTAGCGGACTGATTGTAGAGAATATAGCCTCAACTGGTAAGCTTGATGTTTCAAATGAAATTGGCTGTGGAGGAGGTAGTGCTTGGAAAGATGACTCTCTAGGACTAAATAGAATCATACCCCATTGATGTAAGTTAAAAAGCCTCTTGTAATTTGAAAATTTTATTCTAATTTCTGTTTGGTCTTTGCTAAACTTACCAGTATATTAAATTTAGCAGTTTATAACTACACACGGAGTGGGGTCTGGTCCTATTCGGTTCCAAAGAGTTATCTTCCCTCCTCTACAGACAATCTTATTGGAAACATCTTGAGGAGAGATCTTGTACATTTAGGCGACAAAGAGTAAGCCACTGCAACTGTGATAATCTTGTGTCTGTTAGGCTGAGGCAATGTTCTACATAGTAATAGGAGATCCACCATCCCAGGCCTTATCTTCTCACTTTGAGAAGGGGTTAGTTTATCACTAACAACCTATTTTTCCCCTACCAGGGAATACTGACTGTGCTGCTCTGGCATTTCTTGCGGTCCAGATGTATGCTGGCATTTCCATTCCTGCCTTCCGACATTGTATCACATCTTCCTGTGATAAGAAGGAGATAAATGCTTGACATTACCTCCACCTAGAGGAGGAGGGACTGATTCATTGCCATTGACTTTAAGCACCCACACTAGGGAATGCTAATGGGTCGACTAAAAGAACTTTTTAGAACCATCAAAAGTTTCTTGGGGGAGGGTGGGCAGGATTCTTACATGTCTCCACATGTGGTCTTTGTGTGATGATGGATATATAAATAGAGAAGGTCTTCATCTTAAACAAGATTTTCCACATTGTGCTAAAAGGAATTGTTAATACCAATATCTGTGTCTCTCTCATTTATTACAGTGATATGTAAAATACTTATAGTATGATTTTGGTCCGTTAGCAGCGGTAGGCATTATATACGACCACAGCAGCAGCAACAGCTTGTGGGTTACAATTTTTAATCTGTGTTTTGTTTCTAAGCTCAGCACTGTTTGGTCAAGCATTCATATTCCTTTTCAGCTTACCCGATCAGAAACCATCTCTTTTTTTCATTTTTCTTCATCTTTTTCTTCAAAGGGTGAGACATCCAACCAGATGTCTGACATTTACCCCAATTCTAGTGAGTCCAACCAAAAGATCTTTTTAGGATTCTAGCCGCCCCTTTCAGTGCAATTGTTTGTATCCCACTTGCACTTAGTTCACCGGGTATACTTGCTAAGTACTTTTTAAAGTTCTTTTTCATAAGCACGGTTGCTCCTAATAATGATTGGTATAATTGAAACCTCTTTTAGTTTCCAATTTCGTTTCATGTCATACATAAGTCCTTGATACTTTGTTATCTTTTCCCTCTCAACTCTGTTAAGCCGTGCATCATTGGGCACACTGACCTCTGTTATGGTCGCTTTTTATTCGCTCTGTCCCAAATCAATTTATCTGGTTTAACGGCTGTGTTTTCAAGATATGTACCAGTAGGAACATCTCTCAGATTAGATGAACACGATAAAAAGGCTTAACACACGGATTACTTCCCCTTTTTTCTGTCTAGAAGACCAAAGCAAAGTGGTCCCTTTTACAGCACACTAAAACTCCCTCGGTCAAGTGGGGTTCAACAAGAAGCACTCTAGATTCAACATGATTACTATAGTTGCACATGTGTGGACTTACTATTACATAGTAGCCATTACATATGACCACAGTAGCAGGAACAGCTTGTGGGTTACATTTTTAATCTATGTTTGGTTTCTAAGCTCAGCACTGATTGGTGCAAGTATTCATATTCCTTTCCAGCTTACCCAATCAGAGGCCATCTCTCAGGTGACCTGAACACATGTTAGAAATTGATAAAATGGGTTAACACCTGGATTCTCTTTCTTTCTTTCTTCCTTTTTTTTCTGTCCGGCAAATCAAAGCTGGCTGATCCTGTAGATATCTAACAGTATTTTGTTTTATTTTTATTTTTAATTCATTATCAAGACTGCAAATATTTAGGTGTCAATTTGCGGCCATTTTTTTTTCTCACCTAACGTTAGACACTATTTGTTTTTCAAACCGACTAAACGTTCTAAAGCAAGTAAAACCACTAAAAACTTTTCCAGGTAGGTAGAAGAGTAACTTATTTTGCCTTTGGTAACATTTATCTATACTATTATATAAAATGAAACTTTGCATGTGTGTGTGTATGTGTGTGTATGTGTGTGCGTGTGTGTGTGTGTGTGTGTGTGTGTGTGTGTGTGTGTGAGTTCGTTTCTTATGGACTCAAAAACAGCTGGGCTAATTTTTATGAAATTTCACACAAAAATACTTTATGTGCCTGGCAGTGTTCTTAGATAGGTTTTGTATCAGAATCGATGCCTCCATTTATTCAGTCTCGAAAGACAAAAGATACCTCCTGTAGGGGCAGCTGCATGTGTAATTGTGAAGCAAGGGTTGCACAATCCCAACCACACCGCTCCTGAATCGGCATTGCTTGAGTCCAGTGGCAAGGAGAAGTCTAGGACGACTGGAAACAATGCCAAGGTAAGCAGAGAGCACATAAAGCACCTGGAAGTTCCTAATGGTCACCCATCTGGCACTGGCCAGCCTCATCATTGCTTAACTTTGGTGATCTGACGGGAACCGGTGTGTCAAATGTGATTATGCCATAACAGAATGCGTTTGCAATACGAGTTTAAGTTTTAAAAAAATCTGTTAGTCACAATTTGTCCAGATGACAAAAGAAAGTGGTATTTTAGAAAAATGAAATCCTTCCAGAATTTTATTTTCTGATGCCATTGAACAGTTTCAGGTTGATAGTGAGAAGATTAATCTTTCTTGCTTGGCAGTTGTTTCCTTTATGACTCACAACTCATCATCATCATATTTGTCATCTCTTGTTTAGATATGTGGTGGAGCACTGTAGCAGTCGGCCAAGGGAAAGGAGAGGGCTCAGTGCTGATTGAGTGTTTGAGAATCGAATCCCTTTCCAACCTTTTTCAGTGCTTATTTTGAATCAGATTTAGAATTCCCATCGATACAAATACTTGTGTTTTATGTGGGTTTTTTTTTTTTTGGTTTTTTTTGTTTTTTTGTTCTTCATCTGTAAGGATACAGATATTAAAAGTTTTGACTGACCTAGCCTGAAAAAATAAAGTCTGCTACAAGTAGTTTGAAACTTTCTTTTTGAAGGAAATTAAAGAATTCCTGTTCATGAAAAAGGAAAGTTTATTTACAAAAAAAAATCAAACGATAAAAAAAAAACAGTTTTTCATTTAACGTTTTTGGACAAGAAAACCCAAGAACCGTTTAACCTTTTAAAGAATTTAGTCAGAAGTGACTTATTTAAAAGAGAAAGATATTGGAAGGAAAAGATGGAGAAGAAAGAAACATTTGAAGACAATATTATGAAAGACAATTTTTATTGAATTTTTATTGCATATCTTTTGTTTTTCAGTCTTTTCTTAAAGTAAAACCATTATTTTTTTTTCTTGTTTGGTGGTAGAAAAATGGTATTAGTTCTCTTTTTTCTCCATTTTGTTGTTATCACTTTGGCCAATGAATTAACTTTTGTCGCTGAAGGTGATAATTTTTCTAAAAATTTGTGTCTTATTATATAGAGACTTGCTTTTTTATGTATTAATTTTATATGCTTCTTTATCTTTAGGTTAACTTTGGGAAGTAAAAGCAATAGCCTTTATTTTTTTATATTATTTAAATTGGATTTAATTACTTCCTACATTATTATTTGCTCCTTTTTTTATTGCTATAATATACGGCACAATCACGTTGACACACCAGTTCTCACCAGATCATCAAAGTTAAGCAACATTGAGTCTGCCTAGTACTAGATCGGTGACCATTTGGGAAGGCAAGGTGCTGTATGTACAGTGAGGTAAAATACCAGGTTGGGAAACTAACACAGTCTATCCTTCTCTCAAGGGTAGATGAGTCCCTCTGAAGCCGTGGTAGGTAACCCATCTAGTGATGGTGTCATGATAAAAAATACTCTTGATAGCCTTGGCGAAGCATCAAGTAGTTCCAGCCCTTAGAAAAAAACGTGAAAGATTCTGCAGAATTTGTTCAAATTTCACCTGTGCTTTTCTATTTTTTTTTTTATTTTTTCTTATTGTTTCTTTTGTTGTTTTATTCTCTTTTTGTTTCATTTATTGCTACCTAAGGACAAATTTTGTCACTCCTTACAAATTAAGCAAGAAAATGTCTATTATTCACTGTTGCAATATAAGAGCAAAAAAAAAAAGACTAGACATTTTTTTTTCTGTTAAAAGTCTTATTTTCAAAAACAGTTTTTCATTTAACACAAATTCATTTGTCCGCTTTTCATGTAATTTCTACGTGAAATGTTTATTTTTTTATGTTGTTAATGTTTTTTCCCTCATTTATTTCATGCCTCCTTCAAAAGAGCACAATACAAATATTATGAGGACAAGAATCTAAGGTAAAATATGTTATTTGTAATGAAATTGCTTTTTCATTGTCTGCTTGACAATAGGACTCGTAAGCACTATAGATATTTGCAAACAGGAAATGAAATTGACTGATTAAAGTAATATTAGAATAACACAAAGCAACAATGTCTCTATCTTTTTACAGTTAGGTATTTTTATATGCTTGTATATTTGTATGTACATAATTCACTCCTAAACTAATTAACCGATCATTATGAATTTTGGAATACAGCTTCTAGGTGTAAGAGATTAAAATGTAGACAATTTTTTTTTCTTCTTCTTCTTCTTCTTCTTCTTCTTCTATTAGATTTTAAGGATCCTACGTCAGCAGGGATTAAGTTAGCTCATGTAAATTCTGACAAGGGTCACATTGAGTGCATAACCCAAACCTGTAAAACAGAATGAAAGATTGATAACAAAGTAGTGGCAGAAGGTTACACACTGTAGACAAAACAGGAGTCAAACGTTTTTGAGCGAAAGAAAACTAAGATTTTTAGATCAGTCTGTTATTGGTAGCCATGCAGATGAGACCCATGATGTAAAAATCTGATAATCTCAACAAATGTTATTTCAATGTCGTTAAGTGAATTTAAGAAGTAAATAACTAGTAAGGAAACATTAGTTCCTCTTTCCATAAGTAATTCTCTCCAAATAAAACCTTTAAGAAAACTCAGCGAACATCTCCCTTTTGTTTTTCCAAAATATTCATTGTGATTTAATCGAACAATAAAAATTTTGTTTTATACTCGATATTTTAAATATCGTAAAACAAGAAGACGATTATTTTGTCAGATATGGTTAATGGAATTATCAAATGACAAATGTCTAACAACACCAAAGGACAAAGTTATAACAAATTTTTAGCATATTATGCTGAAAAAGTAACGGAAGAATGCCCGTGTCTAATAAATATCAAAAAAGATAATCAGATTGAAGAGAAAAGCATATCAAGAAAAGTCAAAAAGGAAAAAAATGTTATAAGCAGTTCGTGTGGTGGAAAGCATATGAAAAAAAAAACAACTGTTTCTTTAAAGATAAAATATACTTTAATTGTGGGTGTATAGACCAGAAAATCCCATTGTCTGACAAAACGAGACAAGCAATAACAAAGTCGCAATCAAAGATAAACGTATCTGAAAACGAAATGAAGGAAGATCAAAGAAAATACCTCAATGTAAAAGTAAATGGCCAGACTATAAAATTATTACTTGATTCAGGAAGATATATCTCGGTAACCTGTATATATAAGGCAAAATGGCCGCACATTTTTGTATGGTCAGCAAAGGCTTTTTTCACTGGGGTTCTTGGGGGGTGGGTACTATTTTTTAGAACTTGTTATATACTCCCTAGATCATAATATCTACGATTTGCAAAGGGACGTTGTCTCTAGGTTTATTTTAATCGAGTTTTATAAAATTCACGCTATTCCATCCTCTTCCATGTTTGTTTGTGTTTTTCGTATAAAAGCAAAACTAAATTGAATAGCATCAGCCCGCTGGCCTTCGTGGCTCAGGCATCAAAGTATCTGTTCCGGCAGATGTTGCACTAAAAGACCATTGCCCTTGAGGCGATCAGTTTCTGGTCCATGTAGGGGCAATCATATATACCAAGAAGCAGCACTACCAGCTCCACCTCCCTTCCTCTTAGGTGAACTGATCCCCCTTTACCCTCCCCTTCCCCCTCTCCACATCAAAAACTGCCTTGTGCCTAATTTGCTCTCGTGGGGAAGCAAATAAATACACAGCTCGCTGGCCTTCATGGCCAGCACATCTTGAAGGCAATCAGCTTTGATCAATGTGGGGAATACCTCTCATATCAGACAAATGTTATTCATTTGGACACTCCCTTTTTGTGGGGAGTTGATTTTTCCCAACATTGTGGGGAAAACAAATAAATGAAATGGCTGAAAGCTGAACTGGCCTTCAGCCAATGTTCGTTTCTGCCCCTGTTAGCAAGTCAACATTTTGATTGACATCGCTAAATTTGAATGTTTTTCACTTCCTATGGCTGGCTTCGTAGCATAATGGTAAAATTTTATGTTTTCTTTCACTTTCTTTTCAGCCTTCGGGTTCGTCACGAGTTCAAGCCTTCCTCCCTACTAACACTCTTTTTTTTTTTTTTACACCTCCAAACACCTGGGTAACGCTGGGTACACCTGTTAGTAAACTTAGAAAAAAAATAGGTTTTCCATAATTACAAAACACACCCAGATGTGTATCAGGTAAAAAATTAAAGTTCAAAGAAGAATTGAAATTTAACGTCTCATTCATGGGAAAAAATTCATAAATCGAAAATGTATGCACTCCTTGGTTTAGAAAAAAAATTTGGTCTAGTCTAAATTGTTCTGTTTAACTTATGGAAATTGCCAATTAATTCTTTTTGTAGCAAAGAAAAGAAAAAATGAAGCAAACATGGATTTGAAAAAAGATTTATCACGCATTTTTCAAAAGAACTTGGTCTGTGCACAAACTGACTTTGAATAAAAAAAAATGTTTAAACCCAACAGAAAAGTACCATTTTCGACACTGGATGCAATAAATGAGGAATTAGAAAGGTTGTAAAAAATTGATGTAATTTTAAAAGTCAGTTTCTCATATTCGGAATCGCTAACTGCAGATATAAAAAAGCAAAACCAAAATCTCAGAATATGTGTGGATTTTTTTACTAGATTAAATGCCTGTTTGAAAGACTATGCATATCCTCCACCATTTCCAGAAGATATATTCACTAAATTAAATGGAAGTATAGTGTTTTCAAAATTGAATTTGTCTGAAACTTACCTTCAAGTTAAGTCAATGAAGAATGTTCAAAATACCTGATAATAAACACGCATAAAGGAATTTTAAAACTTAATCATTTTCCTTTTAGATTGAAAGTAACTCCAAGCATATTCCGGCAAATAATGGACATACTTTTGGCAGTTATAGATTATGAAATCGTATATGATATTTTGATTAAAAGTGAAAGTGAGATGCAACACAAAGGCCATATTAGAGCAGTATTTGAGAGAATTGAAGAATATGGGTTTAAGCTGAGTGCTAAAAACTATGAGTTCTTCCTAAAAAAGATAAAACATCATCGATAGTAAAGGAAGAAAACCCAGAAAGGGCTGAAGCTATAGAGAACTGCTATTATTGATAACGTTGATAAACACAAGGCTTTCCTGGGGTTAGTAAGTTAGTATATTTCAAAAGCATATGATATAAGAGCGCAATTAAGCAAATTTGTGAAAACAGGCACAAAAACAGAAAAATGTGAACAAGTCTTTGGGAAAAATAAAAAGCTGCTTGTTAGTAGAATTATCGTTAGCATATTTCAACTCGAAGAGGAAATCATTGAAGCAGCAGATGCCAGTAATTAAAAGATGGACCTACATACCATGAGAACGTTAATGCCTGCAGAACAAAATTATAGTCAACTTGAATAAGAGAGTTTAGCAATAGCTACATCAAATCTGTTGCCAATGTCGCTGGAAAGATGGTGGAATCCTTCTACTGCTCCAGAAGATATCTCACTACTGATGCAATTCTCTATCTATATAAAAGCCAAGTACGTCCAAGGATGGAATACTGCTGCCATATCTGGGCAGGAGCTGCTAAAAACAGCCTATCCTGCCTTGACAGAGTACAAAATAGACTTCGTGGCTTAGTGGGGGATGCCCTTTTCTCTACCCTGCAACCTCTCTCCCACAGAAGAGACGTTGCGAGCCTATCCTTGTTTTATCGTTATTTCCATGGCAGGTGCTCACCTGAATTCCAATCTCTGGTCCCCCCCCTCTCCAATCTTTCACGAAAAACACCCGTCTAGCCAAATCCACTGTGAAAAATTTCCCCCACTCTTTATCTGTGCCTAAATCAAAACGTGGATTCCATGAACAAAGCTTCTTTCTTAGAACTGCACGCCTGTGGAACTCTGTTCTGTCTGCCTGCTTCCCACCTGACTACAACTTGGATTTCTTCAAGTCCAACGTTAACAAATTCCTAATGAACCGCCCCCTTAAGTAAACACTTCATCAAATCTCCACACTAACGTACTGTACTTGCAATAACCCTTATCACTGAGTGGCTTCCAGGCCTTGATAAGTGGTGACCACCGTGTAAAAAAAAAAAATAGCTTATGCTGTAAAAAATTTCACATGTTTTTATATGAAAGAGAATGTTTTCAGCAAACCGATCACAAACAATATTTGATTAAAAAAAATGTATTTTAACTGACATGGCAAATCGACTACAGCGTTAGGGTGTAATTCTATTGAATGATAATTTTAAAATAGAATATGTATCTTCAAAGAAGATAGGTCACACCGATGGGATATCTAAATATGCAAGACCACTCAAATAAACATTGCTAAGAGACAAAAATGAATTGTCAGGTCTGCTATGTAATACTATTAGAGAACTTCCAGTGAAACCAGATGTGAAAAAAAGCAGCAGAAAATAATTTCATTAGAAAAATGAAAAAGCAAATCTGGTCGAATGAAAAAAATTAAAAAAGGAAATACAGTGTATCATCCATTTCAATATGCGAACAATTATTGCTATACAAAGACAGAGTAGTAATTCCAGCTATTCTGTAAAATAAAATTCTCAAAGAATTCCACACGGGCCATCCAGGGATTTCATGAATGAGATGTTTAATGAGAAGTTATACTTATTAGACAAAGATGGGCCAAGATATAGAAAATTTGGTGAAATAGAGCAGAGGATGGCAACTGGCAACAGAGGATCCACTGGTAAAGATTAAACTATGGCCAAAAAGAAATGCTGCGTGGACTCAATTGCCTATTGAGTGTGCAGGGTCCATAAATGGATCTTATTACTTGATCATTGTGGACAGTTTCACACAGTGACTAAAAATTGTTAAGAGCAGACATTCGATTGCAACAAATACAATATATGAACTTAATGAAATTTTTAGTTATTTTGGAATCCCACAATGTTTAATCAATGACAATAGAACCCAGTTTATAAGAAGAGAATTTAAGGACTTCTGCAATTCATTGTCCATTAATCATGTGACAACCCAAGATCAAACGGACAGGTGAAAAAATTTGTGAACACATATAAACGAGCTCTGAAGAAGAATCAAGGCATGGAAACAAATGAAAGGAGTATACAGAAAATTTTTAACATTTTACAAAATCACACTAAACCCAAACACATTGTCACATTTATTGCTCATAGATTTAATATTTGCAAGAAAAATGTTTTGTGTTTAATAGCCTTTTGCCTATTCTAGTAAAACAACCCCCCCTCCCAAAAAAAAAAGAAATACTAATGACTAAAGTCTATAAGCAAAATGACAAAGGTTTTAGGGTTCAAAAAATGTATTGGGGAGAAGAAATAGTTACCAAAAGAACTGGACACGTCATATATGACAAAAGGAAACAAATTTCCATACAAAAGACATTGGAATCAATTGAGACCCGGGCACATTACAAAGGTCAATGGAAATACTGAAAGGATTCCAATGGAAGTCCCATATGATGTGTTTGAAATTCCTGTCGCTGTAAGTCAGCATTCACCAATGGAGGTATCCATGAAATCAAGGTCAGAGGTACCAGTGTGTCAAATGTCACAAGGATTGAGTAAGAAAAAACTCAGAAAAAAGTGAATAAATTATGTCCTGACTCTAAAAAGAGAAAATATTACAGCTAAATTTCATGGGAAAATTTAGCTCAGAGTGTGTTGGGGGTGGGGATGGGGTAATATAATGAGTATGCGTACATCCAGATTTTTCCTCCTTAAAAAACTATGGTTGGTTGGTCAAGCCATAAATATTGACCAGTAGAGCAACCTGAGGAAAGACATCGAAAGTTACGCAAGCCTCATGCTAGAAATACCAGCTTCGACTACAAACTTCAACTACGAAAGGCAACTTACTAGATTACTTTATCTGTAGCCAGACCCTCTCAGCTACTTCAAACAATATATATCCCTTTTCATGGGGCATATCAGTATGCATGTGTAAAAAGTTTTTGACTTCTAATGGGGGTATGAGATGAATGGATTCGCCAATCATTTTTATAACCAACGGCTGTGCTAAACAACCAATGAAAATGTCCCAAAATTATTATAAAAATTGTCGAATTTTGGATTCAATCAGTTCACTGTTTACTACGTCATGGACCGCATTTAATCCTTGGCCGCCATCTTGGTTACTGATCTGAACTACGCCGTCATCTTGGTTACTGGTCTGAACTATGCCGCCATCTTTGTTCAATACAATATCTCAGCACTTAAGAGGTTAACTACGCCACGGACCGCATTTGATTCTTGGTCGCCATCTTGGTTACTAATCTGAACTACACCGCCATCTTTGTTCAACACAGTGTCTCAAAACTTAACAGCATGCCTAAAGTTTTTGCCACATCTGGGCAGGAGCTGCTCAGTACGCCCTATCTTGCCTTGATAGAGTTCAAAATCGGCTTTGAAACCTAGAAGATGATGCCCTTTTCTCTTCCCTGCAACCTCTTTGCCACAGAAGAGATGTTGCAAGCCTATATCTGCTTTATCGCTATTTTCATGGCAAATACTCGTCTGAGCTCTAATCTAAAGTTCCCTCTTGCCAAACTTTCACAAAAAACACTCAACTAGCTATAATCACTATCAACAATTTCCCCCACTCTCTATCTGTGTCTAAATCTAAACTCAGATTCCATGAACAAAGTTTCTTTCCCAGAACTGCCCGCATGTGGAACACTGTTCCATTGGTCTGCTTCCCAGTCGATTACAATATGGTAGCCTTCAAGTCCAATGTAAACAAGTTCTTGTTGAGTCGTCCCTTTAAATAGTCCAAGTTCTACCCAATCTACAACATTAACGATTACTACACTACTAGGTGTATCAGAATTTTGGGGGAATTTTTGACACTCCTAATAGAAAACTGTGAATAAAATATAAAAAACTCGTAATTTCTCATTTTAAAGTGGGTTGTTTATTTTCTGTATGGAATATAAAATATAAATATGGACAATTCTTATAAATGCTTGTTTTTATTTATAGGTAAGTGATTTTTTGGCATTTATATATACTTAATAGATTTTGGTACCTGAAACAAAAATGTAGTAGGCAAAAAAAAATAAATGTTCTGTCAGCAACAGTACAACTTCAAAATAGTCAATATCGCCCACCTCCAGAAGAGAGGGAATTCCTGTCCGTGATAACAATGGTAAAAAAAAAAAAAAGAGACACACTCCAATCGCCAGAAACACCCACACACACAATTTGCAGGACACTGCCGACTCGTCTCTAGCCTCCTGCTTTTATAGTGGCCGGGAATTATCCATTTGCATAATCACATGAGAAAGAAACGTGATTTTCCGAGAGTTGCATGGGGTAAACGCTAATAAAAACCCCTGGACGCCATCTTGGAATTCTCTTTTTCCCCCCAACCGGTGACACAACAGACGTACCCGAGGTAAGCTCTTTTTCCCCTCATTTTAGTTATTGCTACTTCTGCTACAGTACCATTTAAAATTTGTTGAATTTTGTGAAATCTTTTTTAAGAAAACCGATGAAAAAAAATATTGTATTTTTTCGGTTGAACCTTTCATTATTTTAAGAGTTGGTCTTTCCTCATTTTATTGGGAAAAAAAATTACAGTTTTAAATTACATTTTCATATTGATTATAAAGCTTCGAAACAGAGACAGTTTATGTAATCAGATGTTTATTCAAGTTTTTAATGGCAGCTTCTGATACTCCTACTACACTACCAACTTACATTTATTAACCCTTATCCTCGAGTGGCCTTTGGGCCTTGATAAGTGGTACTTCTCTTGTAAGAAAAAAAAGATCAAGTCATAAAATTTTGTTTTAAGGTTTCCTAAAGAGGAAGCCAATTCACACCTTGCAGGATTTTTGCCACTTTCCGCTATTACAGCAAAACATATTTGTAAACATTCACTAGTATCAAAGTTCGAATCTTCCCGATGTGTTGTATGGCGATGAGATATCAGTTGCTATCAGATATATCTATAACCGCAGTTAGATAGGTGGCAACACTTGTTTTTAAGTGGTCGCATGCATCACATATTGAATGCTATCTTGAGGCTTTTTTTTATGAACACTAAGAAAATCAGAGATCAAGTGTTAATAGTAACTCCAACCACCACCTCCACCGCTACCATCATCAGCTTGTGTGATCCAGACCTTGCTCCATGTGACTTTTGGTTATTTCCTAAGCTCAAGGAAAACCTTGGAGGCTGTCGTTATGGGACAATTGAGGAGATGAAAGAGGCTGTGAGGAGGGTCATTGACATGCTGACACAAGAGGACTTTCATGGGGTCTTCCAGAAATTGTTGGAATGGTACAGCAAGTACATTGCAACCGGAGGAGATTACTTTGAAAGGGACTAGTTTTATGTGTGTACTATCAATTCAAGTGCCCATCCGAAAATGTCTGGAAACTTATTTAAGGCACTTCCTATCTCTGCACTATACACAAGCCATGCACACTTGGCAGTCGGACTGACGTATAGCCGTTCTCTTTATTTGTAGTATTTGTTTTTCTTTCAATATATTTCCTTACCAGTCGATAACAATCATCATCATCATCATCATCATCATCATCATCATCATCATTTGTTGTCCATTTTACATGCTGGCACATGCTGGACGACTTTAAGAAATAGATTTTATCTCTCTGTAGGTCATTATTCAAACTACATAACTTGAAATACCCTATATATATATTACTTAATTGGAATTCATTATTGAATATATTTCAGATTTGCATTAAATTTGATCCATAGTAATTAGATACCAATTAAGAAAAATATCCTGAATTTTACTTTCTTCTTAAGACTCCTTAAGCTAACCCTTAAAATTGTGGACATTTTATAGAATCGAAATTGAAAGGATGTTCTACCTAAGTGGTTTGCAAAAACAATACATACATCACAGTTCCTATCCCGTCGCGGTTATTACCTGACAAAGGCCAGAGGAGTAGTTGGCCGAAACGTTGTGAAAACAACAACTAAAAACAGATGAGGATAATAGTCCGCAATAAATAAATTACTGAAATACCCTATCAACTATATTTCCGACCGTCTAAATTCGCAGCGCCCCTCCCTCCCTCTCTGTTTGCTTTTCTTCTTGTTTTTTTCTCTCTTCCCGCACCTTCTTAATGGCAACGAAACATGCAATGTTTTAACCTATGCCGCATAAATTGAAAAAAAGTTGATTAACATTGAAATTGTAATGTGACAGATTTTCATTTAAAACCAATTATGCACGAGTCTTGCACTCATGGCAGTCGAACTGACGTATACCAACACACTTCATTTGTTCTATTTGCTTTTCTGTTCAATAAATTTTTTCCCCACTAAATACCGAATTGTGTCTTTCTCCCATGAAATTGCAAGAATAAATATTACGCATTAATTAGTAAATCTGTTTAGAGTATCGCATAGGATTTTAAGGCGCATAATATGAACATTATCTTGCATTTAAAATATTTCAGCCTAATTGAACTTATATTAAGTGCAATACTTATGTGATGAAAACAGGACAAGAGATTCCGTCTAGCAATCTTTTATTTGATTAAGAATCTTACTACTCATCTACTTGGCAAGCGGAAATGTACAGTTTTTATAGCTTGGATTATCAAAGAGGAGATAATCAATATTCACAATATTCTCCCCAACCAAATTTCTTACTGATAAGGAAGAAAGTCCTTTAAATTTCCAGGTTTCCTACAAGCTCGCAGTGCCTGCCTCAACAGTTCATGATTTGGGGCCAGAGTACTCAAACAGGGAGTCTCTTCAGTACAAGCCTGTTTGTGATCTCCAGAATACTCTCGAAATGTTTCCTTCTCAGAGAAACAGGTCATTCCAGTTTCCAGTCTCTGGATGAACATGAAAGAGCACAGATGCCACTGGGCTCTTGCAACCAGACATTACCTATATCTGTGGCAACTGTATCAGAAACTGTCGATCCAGGATAGGCCTGCACAATCAGAGCATACCATGCAATTTACCAATGGACTAATCTATTGTCTCCAGAGGCATTTCAACCAATAGTATGTTTGTGTATAGTTTGTTTCATGCTACATTTGCGTGTAGCCCAATATCGCACATCAATAGATATGAATTTATTAAAAAGATTATACTAAATTGCAACTCGACTGATTTGGAAGACATTATGCTGCTAACAGATAAATAGAAAATTATTACATTACATATTGCCCTTCATGCAAATTATGATCCCGTTTTGCCCCCATACAATCATTCCATTCGTCCGGTACACATAACGTTATATTACATTATCACATCATTATAAACCTTAAACAGATCTATGCAATGCACACAATGCTTTAAGCAAACTACAGCACCCTTTTATTTTGATTTTCGATTTCTCATTGTCTCAATTTATGCCATGTATGATTTCTTCATTCCCTGTCTCTCCCTCTCTCTCTCTCTCTCTCTCTCTCTCTCTCTCTCTCTCTCTCTCTCGCTCTCTCTCTTTCGATGAGATGAAATAGGTCACTTAAGCCCATGTGCGCAGATCGTAATGCTAAAATCACAAGATCATTCTCGGCCTTTTTGAATGACATTTAAGATTTATATAAATGTTAATTTCAATTACAAGTGACTTTAGAAAAATGATTTTATGATTCAAGTTCTTTCTATCTTCAAATATTTATTCATGGTGCTTGGTTTGATTGTTTTGTAGAGGAAAATTTTTGTTTTTCACTTTGCAAAACATGAATGAGTTTTGAAAAGGGAAAGGAAAAAAACCAATACCATCAATGTTTGGTGCATTTTTGGTCAGGAAGCCAGTATCTTCAGACAGCCTGATTTGGTAGTACAAGGTCTTATTCGATGAAAAGAAACATTGCTGACAGTTTTTCAATGGAATGTCTACGATACATTTTTAAGTATTGGCTTGCTGGTTGTATTGATTTCTAATAAATATGTTCGAATCGATTTGTTGGATGATGGGTGGGGATAGAAAGAGAAGGATTAAAATTCTTAACGTGTGATTAATGCTTGCCTCATGAATGTTGGATGCAGTAAAGAATAACATTCCAATCATGTAAAGAAAAACACAAAAAAAACAAAAAAAAACAAATGGGAATCAATAAAATCTCTTTTTCTTTACCCTATAAAATTAAGTCAGTCAGATTTTTAAAGTCAGACCAAAATCTATACATATATATATATCTATATAATACTAAAACTCTATGGATCTTGTATGTTTGCAATCAGATTTCCGGTTTTCAACATCCGGTTGCGCATGCGTAAATAGCAACGTCTTCAATCCGTTATTCCAATTCCGGAATTTTTATATCGCTTTTAATACAAACAATTTCATTTAATTTGATCAAATAGTTTTTTGTTTTATTTTAACGGCTAAAAACATTCAACTTCGTAAAGTCTGTCGCAGTTTCAAAAAAACTTCTCCCTTTTAAAAAAACAAAAGTAAACAAACAAGAAAAACAACACTCATTATTAATAGAAGCAGCGGCGGTGAAAGAAAACACCTCTCACTTTCCCTCTAATAGATTTCAACACTCCTACTCCCTCTGTTTTCGTTACGTACGCGAGAAATCTTTAATTCATGTCATTATAAATAAATAATTTTATAAAATCAACCGTAGTTTTTTTTGTTTTTTTTAACGGCTAAAAACATTCAACTTCGTAAAGTCTGTCGCAGTTTCAAAAAAACTTCTCCCTTTTAAAAAACAACACTCATTATTAATAGAAGCAGCGGCGGTGAAAGAAAACACCTCTCACTTTCACTCTCATAGATTTCAACACTCCTACTCCCTCTGTTTTCGTTACGTACGCGAGAAATAGTTACGTGTATGTGTGAGAGAGAGAAAAAGGGAGCGATGTAAAACTGGATAGTTAAGCGAAAGGAAAACATAAAAGTTTTTTTAAAACACTCAAATTGTACAAAAAATGTTGTAAATAGAAAAGTATTGTCTTAGTTTTAGTGACCTTATTATTAGCATATGAATACAATATTTATTTTCTGTACAATAAGTGCTTAAGCACCCGTGCTTTTCAGCGATACATATTCAATAAAATAAATTGATTAATATAATTAATCTGGATATAAGAGAGTTAGAACCTGATAAGAAGTCTCAATTAAGCAAAAGGATAACAAAAGTTTTCTTTAAAAAAAATTAATTGTACAAAAAATGTAAATAGAAAAGAATTGTCTTAATTTTATTGACCTTATTATTAACATACAAATTAAATATTTTACACAATGGGTACTGAATGTTTGCTTAAATTAAATGAAAAAAGTTACATTTTATTTTCATTTTCTATTTAAAAAGCCATTATTAACATGTGGAGAGTGTTTTTTTTATTATTCTGTACTTTCAACTAACAATTTCATTTAAAAGATGATATATCAAAATTTGAATTTAACTATAATAAGGATTATGATACCTGTTCAGTGCATATTTACCTATAAGTATGACCAACCACTTATAATTCAGTAACTGTAATTTAAAAAAAAATAACAATTATAATAAACAGAACGACTCATAGAAATCTATCTATATTCTTTTTTCATTTTAATATACTTTCATAGAAATGCTTCTGTTATGTAAAAAAAAACTATTTTCTTTATGCCACAAGTGTCACGCTCATACATGAATTCCATAGCTAATATAACGTACTGACCCAACGGGTCACGGGTGGTCTAGTATATATATAAAAGTGACCTTGTCTGTCTGTTTGAGTAATGGTCTCTACCAAACTCCTCTGTTAATTTTTGGTCTACAGACTTGAAAATTGATATATGTGTTACGTTGTGTCTGTGAATATGTCCTATAACAATGTACATGTTCAATTGTTGGGTTTTATATTTTATCTGTATATTCGTGTACGTATAAATGTGTGTATGTATATAAGTCGTATCATTTAGTTGATTGTCTAGTGTGTATATTTTAACATTTATGCAACAGTTCTAACAGGAAACGATTGACGGGAACGTATCAAAACAGTTGTAGACAAACAGTTCTTTTTAACAGATGTGAATAACACAACACATACCTGAATTATTTACAAACATTTATTTTCATGATCCGGTCGGCATCTTCAGAGATTACACGTTTTTATATCTTGGCTGTTTGAAATGACGCCGTCCCCAGCGCTATGGAAAGACCCTTTTTGAGAGGTCCGTTCTCTCTGATGTCCAGCTCATGACTTTTTGAATCTCTTCAAATCCTCATTTCATCACGTTTTTCATTACGTGTCTCAAACCAACAGCTGATGTAACCCCAATCTAGTTATTTGTTAATGCAAACCAAAAATAATGTTTACATCTATTTTCTATTTTCACATTTCTTTTGCCATATTATTATATATGTCAATGATTTTTTCCTAATTTAATTGTTTATTTTTCTAATCATAATAATTGATCCAGTGACCCGCTGTTGCTCGATTCAATTAATAATAATAATAATAATAATACTTTTTTGATCCTTGGCCCTGCTTGCCACAATTAACACAGATACTACGCTATGATCACAGCCAAAAGGGTCTCAACATTACATATGTTCAAGAAGAGTTAGGATATATCATCAAAGCCAATCAACATCTGAAAAAAGAAACAAACACAAATAAGTTCAGATGAATAATTCCACATCTCCATCGTCCAATAAATTTGTGTTTTAAGAAAGTAAAATTTATAGGATTAGTACACACATGCGAATAAAGTTTTTGTAGTATTAGTTCACATCTCCTCTTTCCCTTGATGCATAGGTTTCTCTAACTTGAACTTAAAAATAATTGCTATTATTCATTGTCTGTCTTGGAGGTGACTGTGGATAAGTGAGTAATGACACAGACTACAACCAGGGTGTGCCAAGTTCGAATCCAGTTTGTTTCATAGAAACATTTTCACTTAAAATGTTGGTAACTGTTCAAGAGGAGTTAGGATATATCATCAAGGCCAATCAACATCATGAATGTTGGATGCAGTAAAGAATACCATTCCAGTCATGTAAAAAAACAAAAAAAAACAAATAGGAATCAATAAGATCTCTTTTTCTTTACTAGTCGGATTTTTAAAGTCAGACCCAAATATATATATATATATATATATATATATATATATATATATATATATATATATATATAAAAGTGGCATTGTCTGTCTGTTTGAGGAATGAATTTTTGACCAAACTTGGTATATAGGGGATTTGGGCCTGTGGAATGGTTTTTAGCCGATAAAAATAGCTGCTAAGGGGTCAAAATTAAAAAGAAAATTGAAACTTGGCAGGCGTAAGTCAACTTAAAGTGTTTTTCTATGCATGCACAAATATGCATTTACACCTTTTACACCGATATATTTGTAATTTTTATATGCGTTAGGACACAGTACAGATGATAACAAATTAGACTGGAGAGTATATGTTTTGGTTTCGATTCTAGCTGATGCTACACAAGTCACATTTTTTAATAAAAACTTTTGAAATCACTATAATATATTGGGTACAGAATAGAGTATTGGCTCTATAATGATAAATATAAAATTTGCATAAATTAAAATATCAGATTTAAGCCTATTTTATGATTAGGCCAAATTGTGGTGGTGGGGGGGCACTACTATATATATATATATATATATATATATATATATATATATATATATATACAGTATAACTCCAATAATTTGAACATCCGCTACATTCAAATTAGAGGATGCTGTTCAAGTTTCGTAATAAAAAAATGTGTTGCAGTTAACTTTAATTTTCTAAGAATTAAAAAATAGTAAATCAAATTCATTGCTATATGATACTTCAAGTATGTATTTAGTTGAGTTTACGATATATTGCAAGCAAGAATTGTTAAATATTATTACCAGGAACAAAAACATTGAAAATAAAATAAATCTACTCGTACTTGTTAGGTACTTATTACCTAAGTTATCATCTATAGAAATCATATATTTATGTAAAATACAGTTTTATTTATTTATTCATTGAATGAGTCTCATTGCAGTTTCTATTTTCATCGATTTTCATCGTAAGCGATCACGAAATGTATTAGTGTTCGGGCGATTAATTGGAATAGAAATCGGGAATTGAAAAAATCAGAGCTTTTGGGGGTATAGGAATCGGTATCGGAAACGGAAAATTTGCACCTATTTCTTGATGCCAAGGCCGATTCCTTTAATCATCCTTTTTATTCGATGTTGGTTTAAAAACATCTTCCACTGCTTGTAGTAATAATAAAATAGTCCAGGTTTAGAAGAAGTCCAAATGAGAGGAAGTCCAACTTAAGAAGAAGTTCAAATTAAAGGAGTTTTACTATATATATATATATATATATATATATATATATATATATATATATATATATATATATATATATATAGAGAGAGAGAGAGAGAGAGAGAGAGGGTACAATATAATAACCAATAGAGAATTGGCTCTATAATAATTAAAATAAATGCAAAAACTGTATGAATTAAAATATCATATTGAAACATATTTTAAGTGTAAAAATGATTGCTGGTTAATAAAAATTATTATTTTAAGTGTAAAAATGATTGCTGGTTAATAAAAATTATTATTTTAAGAGTAACAATGATTGCTGGTTAATAAAAATTATTATTTTAAGTGTAAAAATGATTGCTGGTTAATAAAAATTATTATTTTAAGTGTAAAAATGATTGCTGGTTAATAAAAATTATTATTTTAAGTGTAAAAATGATTGCTGGTTAATAAAAATTATTATTTTAAGTGTAAAAATGATTGCTGGTTAATAAAAATTATTATTTTAAGTGTAAAAATGATTGCTGGTTAATAAAAATTATTATTTTAAGTGTAAAAATTATTGCTGGTTAATAAAAATTATTATTTTAAGTGTAAAAATGATTGCTGGTTAATAAAAGTTATTATTTTAAGTGTAAAAATGATTGCTGATTAATAAAATTTATTATTTTAAGTGTAAAAATGATTGCTGGTTAATAAAAATTATTATTTTAAGTGTAAAAATGATTGCTGGTTAATAAAATTTATTATTTTAAGTGTAAAAATGATTGCTGATTAATGAAAATTATTATTTTAAGTGTAAAAATGATTGCTGGTTAATAAAATTTATTATTTTAAGTGTAAAAATGATTGCTGGTTAATAAAAATTATTATTTTAAGTGTAAAAATGATTGCTGGTTAATAAAAATTATGATTTTAAGTGTAAAAATGATTGCTGGTTAATAAAATTTATTATTTTAAGTGTAAAAATGATTGCTGGTTAATAAAAATTATTATTTTAAGTGTAAAAATGATTGCTGGTTAATAAAAATTATTATTTATGTGTAAAAACGATTGCTGGTTAATAAAAGTTATTATTTTAAGTGTAAAAATGATTGCTGGTTAATAAAATTTATTATTTTAAGTGTAAAAATGATTGCTGGTTAATAAAATTCATTATTTTAAGTGTAAAAATGATTGCTGGTTAATAAAAATTATTATTTTAAGTGTTTGTGATTATTTCTGAGTCGGCGCTATTTGGTGATGTTTTTTTTATTTTTTATTTTTTTCTCTCGTTAGAGAAAGGAGTTTCGACCCATGCTCTCGACTTCGTCACGAATTCACAGACTGGTCGATCCTCCTTCTCTCTACAAATGTATGTTATATTTATTTTTGTTTTCTGAATAAATTCTGTCTGCTTTCAACCGAGTTACTTCCCCTTTTGCTTATGTTGGGGACTTGCGTAAATCCCAAACAAATAAATGAAAAGAAATACACTATCAAATAATGTAAAATAAACTTTTATTTATTTTCTTAAAAGAAAAGAAATTACTTTTTGGTGTGCGCCAAGGTGGCAGTTGGTATGAAAGAAGAAAGGGAGGAAGAAGGTGAAGATTTGGGAGCGTGAGAGAAAAGGTCTGACTATGTGTTGTGGCGGAGTGAGAGAAAGAGGGAGTCAAGCAATGTTCTTTGAGAAAAGCTGTAATTTCAGCTACTGAATTTCACTCAGCGAGCGTTGTTGTTGGTGTTGGTTATCCCTTTCTATGATGAGAGAAGTTCTCCGTGCCTTTTATATTTCTTTAGCGGCTCACAGAGGCTTGCAAAAATAAGTTTTTTTTAAATCGAGCCCTGATTGATCAAAAATTCATATTTTTGACAAAAAAAAAAAAAAAAAAAAAAAGAAAAAAAGTGCTTTCAGCTATGTCGGCCATTTCTCAAACGTCCTGCTTTTTGATCCAAGAGGTTTGGTAGGGGTGAATGCTGTAATTCCTGCGCAAATGAATTTATAAATTTTAATGCGTGCGTGTGTCTTAGAAAAATAGAATAAGAAAGAGTACACTTATGTCACATGATCAAATATGTCCAACTCAGCACATGACCTTATTAGAATTGTTTTTATTGGAACGGTTTTTCACGAATAATCATTTTTCTACCTTATCGCTTATCTGTAATTTCTGGATATGTTACTATTTTGCGACATGACAATTATGTAGGCACAATTTGTTTTCACTTGAAATTCAATATTCTTTCGTTATTATAAAATAGAAGCACCCGAAAATCTAATAATGGCGAGCTTCTCTGAATTAAACAATGCATTGTTGAATTTCATAAATAAAAATAAAAGTATTTGATAATTTTTTTATAATTTTCGGTATACAATATTATTTTTCTAAACCATGTAAAATTTTCATAGTTTTGGCGTCATTTTATTTTTAATTGGTTGGTTGGTTGGGTGGTTGGTTGGTTGTTTTTGTTTTACGGCATATCAACCCTTTTCGGGTTATTTAATGCCGAATCCAAAGATTTTGAAGAAAAAATTTTTAATAGAATATATTTGTTGTTTTCAAGTCGGTTTCTATTTAACGCATAGTTGGAACCCTAACAGGTACTACCACTCTGGGTCAGAGTGGACCTGGGAGCAATGGTAATTAAAGGGTGGCTCCACACTCCCCAAAGCCCACAAGCTGGGGCCTCACCACTGGATATAG
Organism: Euprymna scolopes; assembly: GCF_053919585.1. Classification (NCBI taxonomy): domain Eukaryota; kingdom Metazoa; phylum Mollusca; class Cephalopoda; order Sepiida; family Sepiolidae; genus Euprymna; species Euprymna scolopes. The sequence goes on along the minus strand of NC_136492.1, from coordinate 22,869,411 downwards.
TTTAAGGTCATATCCAGGACCCCCATTAAGGGACTTTTACCCTCTGCAGGGGGAAGTCGGTGTATTTTAATGCCCCACCGACAGGGCCTATTTTTAACTGGTATATTTCCCATATTTGGAGATATTCTTTTTAAGGGTTTCAATTGGGAGGGGAGGGCGTTTCAGGGACACATTCGCATGAAAATTGTTTTTAGGTTTATATTAAAATGCGATAAACATAAATGAAATAATGAATTAAAAAGCATAAATTCACAAATAAGATAACGTATTTATCTAGTCTAGTATATCTATAAAAGTGAGAATGTGTGTGTGTGTGTGTGTGTGTGTGTGTGTGTGTGTGTGTGGACATTTCTCAACCTATATACTCAACGAATATTTGATCTACAGACTTGAAATTTGGTAATGGAGAATTCAAACTTCTTAATCGGTTTTCATCCCCCCCCCAAAAAAAAGGGGTTGCTAATGGGTCAAAATCGAAAAATTGGTACGTGGAGGTTATCAGATTTTTATCAGTTTGTCAAATTGTTCACATGACAGCTTCCTTATGGTAAGAATAAGTAGGTTTGAAAACACTTTTTGAAGATCGTAGCTGGCTTAATTTTTATTGTACTTGACTCACAGTCTTGGGTTTTGATCTCAGCTCGAGTATTTTTTCTTCTTATAAGAAGTGAACTGTTTAAAAAAAAACATAATGCTCGCAAGCAAATGTCTCTTTCCGTTTTTTTACTTAACTTTTTGGGACAACACTGGGTACATCTGCTAGTATGTATATAAATGTTACTTTGTATGTGTGTGTGTGTGTGTGTGTGTGGAATGGTCTCTACCAAACTACTCTGTAAATGTTTTGTCTACAGACTCGAAACTTGATATATAGAAGATTCAGACCTGTGAAACGAATTTGATTTGATTTTTAGCTGATAAAAATAGCTGTTAATAAGTCAAAATTAAAAAATTGGAACTTAGCAGGCATAAGTTGATTTAAAGTGCTCATCTATGCATGCGCAAATATATATTTATATATTAAACTGCATTAATTTTTCAAGTTTTGACGTCAGTCATTACCCTATTCTCTACAAGCTCTCCAATGGTATTCACTACCATATGATGTAAGGACAAACATCCATCTGTCCTTACATCATATGGTAGTTAATACTATTGGAGAGCTTGTAGAGAACAGGGTAATGACCGACGTCCGATTTCATGATCGCGAAAGGAGCATAGGTCAAAACTTTTCTCCTTAACAAGAAAAATAGAAAAAAAGATGTCACTAAATAGGAAAAATTCAGGAACAAATTCTAAAACTCAAAATAACAAATTTTATTTAACTAGAACTAGTTTATTTTTATATATGGGAGATGTGTACTTTGTATTCAATTCTGTATATTCGTGATAAACCCATGCGCCTGAAATTAATGGGATTCAAGTCCATGAATAAAGCAGGGAAATGTGCACTTTTATAAGATGAAAGTTCAGAATTATAATCCAAGTGAAAAAATAATATTTGTGTAATCGTAAGAGTATTGACTGGAAATCTTTCATGATTCACGACTGAAGAAATTGTTATTGTCACCACATTTTATGAAGAAACATTGTGAATAAAGGTATACCAGGAAGGTAAGAGTTTTGCAAGAAAAAATATTCATTCTCTGTTGTTTGCATTAACTTCATTAGTAAAGGATTGAATAATTTATCCTTTGCAGCTTAAACTTGGTATTTTTTGCGATGCAGTTTTACGCCTTTAAGATGTCTTTAGAGTCAGACACATGTGATAATCAAGAGCAGCAGCAAAGTAACTTGCATAAACATTGTCTAGAACTGATTTGCTTTTGATGCGTCAGACCTCTTATATTGATGTTCTCGAATGTTTCGGCCTGTTCACTGTCTATATGAACAAATAGACAAAAATATAGTCCCATGGATTTGTGTGTAAAAAGGTCATGTCACAACCATGATTCTACGTGCTGATAGAATTGCGTAGGCGAACGGTGACAAAACCAAATTGTTCTTGAAATTAATAAATTCTGTCCAAATAGATTCCTCAGATTACATAACGAGCGATTTGATTTAGCTTGTCACTAAAAGCTAAATGTTTTGGTTTCAATTTTTAGACGGAGTCAGACACATGTGATAATCAAAGGCAGTAGCAAAGTATCTTGCGAACGTTGTCTGGAGCTGATTTGTTTTGGGAGCGTCAGATCTTTTATATTGATTTTCTAGTATATTTCGACCTGTTCACTGTCTATATGTGCGAAAAAGACAAAAATATAGTCCCATGGATTTGGGTGTAAAAAGATCACATCACAACCATGATTTTACGCGCTGATGGAATTGCGTAGGCGAATGTTGATAAAACCAAATTGTTCCTGAAATTAATAAATTCTGTCCGAATATATTCTATTTGGACAATTTATTAACATGAAAAGTGATTTGATTCAGCTGGTCACTCACTGCAAACTAAATGTTTTGGTTTCAATTCTAGCCGACGGCCACCAAGTGAATTTTTTTTTTATTTGGAAATCACTGCTCAAGGTATAATCAATAGAGAATTATCTTTATAATAATAAATACAAAATCTGCATGAATCAAAATATATCTAAGCGTATTTTAGACTGGGTAATGTGGGGTTGCATGCTAGTATATGTTTAAAATTGAAATTTTCTTAGATAGGCACACATAGAATGTTTGCTAATATTTTCAGATTCCTTGTAAAACAAGGGAATTCTTTAGCTGAGATATCAAAGAAGTCTGGGTCAACGGCAAGATAGATCTGATGTGAATTTTGGCTCAAATGTTGTATTTATTTGCTCCCTCGTGAGAGCAAAAATGTGACATAAGGTTGTTTTTTTATGCGTGTGTGTGGGGGGGAGGGCTGTTCCTTAAAAATGAGGCACTCTGACAGTAGGCAGAAAATACAAATTGCTTTAGTATAAAAGAGTTTCCCCTACATCGACTAAGGACAAATTAAGTGTAGCATCAGAACAGATACTACATTTGGATCTTAGCCTGAAGGCTAGTGTTTATTGAAGAAAAAATCTGGCTTTTTTATGAATTCAGGGCGGATTGAAATTTTTATGAATTCAGAGAATTCTGATTGGCCTAGAATGTTTTTAATTAAGGCGCGTGTATGCGCAGACATATATGCTCAAAAGTCATTATAAGCACTTTCATTTTGGATAGGAAGTGTGAACTTTATTAGCTACACTTTGCAAAACTTTGTTAATAGTAATGCATTGTATTTTTTGTTCTTCAAATTCTTTTTAAGTCGTGAACAGTGGTATTCACTACCACATGACCTAATGAGTTTTGGTTGGTTTTTGGCTGTTTTTGTTTTATGGCATATCAACCCTTTTCAGGTTATTTAATGCCGAATCCAAAGATTTTGAAGAAAATTTTTTTTAATAGAATATATTTGTTGTTTTCAAGTCGGTTTCTATTCAACCCATAGTTGGGACCCTAACAGGTACTACCACTCCGGGTCAGAGTTGACCTGGGAGCAATGGTAATTAAAGGGTGGCTCCACACTCCCCAAAGCCCACAAGCTGGGGCCTCACCACTGGATATAGTTTAAGGTCATATCCAGGACCCCCATTGAGGGACTTTTACCCTCTGCAGGGGGGCAGTCAGCGTATTCCAATGCCCCACCGACAGGGCCGGACCTAATGAGAGATGGATATCAAAACATTAAAAATTAACGCATATAAATGAGATTTGCGCATGCGTACATGAGCACTTTTAAATCAACTTCAACCAAGTTCAGATTTTTCAATTTGGATACTTCTACAGTTTATCGCTGAAAATGGAGACGCCATTTTTTTCGGGTACCTGTCATCAAAAATCAGAAGGAGAAATCGGTATTTTAAACTATGACTTAAGCATGAAATTAATAAAAAAAAAAAATACTTCCGGAAAGAACTAGTAACTACGTGCTCCAGAGTAGTATAAACACCCCCAACCTCCCCATGTTAAGAACGGCTTTTGAGGTTGAAGGAGTGTTTATTCCGACAGCCGTTCTTTACATGAGAAGTTAGGGGGTGTTTATACTAGTCTGAGGCACGTAATAATTAGTTCTTTCTGGGAGTAATCATTATCTAGTTTAATTTTTTAAAATTATTTTCATGCTTATGTGTTTAAAATACTGATTTCTCCCTCTGATTTTGACGACAGGTACCCGAAAAAAATGGCATCTCAATTTTCGGCAATAAACTGTAGAAGTACCCGAATTTGTTCCACAGGTCTGAATCTTCTATATATAAAGTTTCAAGTCTGTAGACCAAAAAGTTGCAGAGTAGTTTGGTAGAGACCGTTCCACACACCACACACACATATAGATACAAACCCATATAACTACACGTAATCGCCTAAAAAGTAAGCCCCTCATACTCACACGAACGCGCACTCTCTTTCTGTCGCTCTCTTTCTCACACACACATTGACATACACATATACATACAACCCCATATAACCACACGTAATCGCCTAAAAAGTAGGCTCCTCACACTCACACGGACTCTTTTTCACTCTCTCACACACACACACACACACACACACACACACACACACACACAGAGGAGTTCATCATTTTACTCAAAAAAGTAATAAGGTATGTCCAGTAAAACACTTGGCTGTTCTCGATTTCAGGAGACAGTCCGGTTTTTTTTTTTTTTTTTTTTTTTTTTTTTTTTTTTTTTTACCAGTTACCCGTTTCCATGAATGAAACAGAAATAACAAATAAAAATGTTGCGCTGTAAAAATGGAAGAGAATTTATAAAAACACCTTCTTTTCGTGTGTGTGCGTGTGTGTATGAAAGGAACAGAGAGAGAGAGAGAGAGGGGACGAGACAGACCGAAAGACAATGTAAGTGTGCGTAAGATAGAGAAAGTGAGACAGTGTGTGAGGAGGGGGGGGAGTAAGACAGGTTAAGTGTGACAGAGAGTGAGGAGAGTGAAACAGACAGTGTGAGTGGCAGAGAGCGGAAGAGAAAATCGGACAGGCAGTATATGTGAGTGAGAAAGTAAGAAAGTGTATGTGTGTGTATGAGAGAGAGAGAGAGAGAGAGAGAGAGAGAGAGAGAGAGAGAGAGAGAGAGAGAGAGAGAGAGAGAGAAAGGACGAGACAGACCGAAAGACAATGTAAGTGTGCGTAAGATAGAGAAAGTGAGACAGTGTGTGAGGAGGGGGGGGAGTAAGACAGGTTAAGTGTGACAGAGAGTGAGGAGAGTGAAACAGACAGTGTGAGTGGCAGAGAGCGGAAGAGAAAATCGGACAGGCAGTATATGTGAGTGAGAAAGTAAGAAAGTGTATGTGTGTGTATGAGAGAGAGAGAGAGAGAGAGAGAGAGAGAGAGAGAGAGAGAGAGAGAGAGAGATTCATAAGCTGTTGTTCTCATTTTTTCTATGGTCGGTTTAACTTTAATATTTAGTTTGTGGTTAATTCCTGTTTCAGCCACCCAAATTATTTACAGTGGGTTTTGGCAAAGTTTTGACATTACTCCCAAATCATGTTTTAGTAAAATAAAAAATCATAACATAAAAAACACTAAGTTATAGTAACTTGGGACATTTTCCAGCAAAGCCAACAAAACAAAAATGGGGTAAATAAATAGATAAATAAATGAATATAAAACAAATAAATGGTACCAAAGACAAGATAAGTTACTCTTCTACCTACCTGGATAAGTTTTTCTGTGCTAACTTATTTTAAAGTGTTTTTTTAACTTAAAAATAAAAGTTAAAGCCTATTGAGTTAAAATGAAAAGCAAAGGTGCTTCTACACTATTGGGACGAAATTTCGGAAATCGGTATTGAATTTCACATGAAAACAATTGTATCTACGTATTCCTCGTATTTTTAAGATGATTATACCCAAAAATTACGAAAATCAATAAGATAGAAAATTATTATATTGAAGGAAATAAAAAATAAAATTTGATGAAAACGATCGTAAAACACAGGAGAATTTGAAAGGGAGGTAATATCGAAAATTCATCTTGCTTCCAGATAAATTCGACGCTAAAGTAACTAACCTGAAAAAAAATGACAGCATGAAATAAAAGAGGGGGGGGGGTAAAGAATAAAATATAAAGGTCTTGTTTCGAAACAAAGAAGAGATTTTATTCACAATAAAAATTAGTTGCAAATTTTTCCCTTTGCAGGCATTAAATTTAAAAAACGCCAAGGTAACATATAATGAAAAAAATAACATTAGTTCTCATAATGAAGATGTCGTATCTATGAACGAATAGAATAATAAGAATCAAAATAGTAGTTTCTAATCACACTCTCATATGTACTAAATTTTAGGAGCATATTTACAAATTGAAAGCCAGTCAGGCACATGCCTTTTTTTTTTTTTCTCGTTTAAAGTCCTTTTAGGAATTTTTCTCCTTCCATATTTGCGTGCAAACCGTAAACACGCAGTTGGATTTCAGAAGCATGCCGCGTCGCATGTCCGGGTATTCTTGCCGGGTTTTCTTCTTTGTAGGAGGTTCCAAAATTCCTTGTCACGTAAAATAAGGTCTTTTTTAAAATAATTACACTCCTTCAAAAATATGTGCAAAACCATAGCCACGTAGATATTTTTCAGAAGCATGCCTCATCGCATGCCTGGGCTATTCTTGCTGGGTTTTCTTCTTTGAAGGAGGCTCATTAAAATTCCATTTTCAGCTCCGGGCAATGAAACAAAAACGTCCAATATCCTCGTCGCCGGAATTTAAAAGGAGTGTGAATCTCGCGCTGGGCTCGTGACGTCATCACGGAGCTAGCATTTCCCTTTTCTTCCAATTACGGGGAGTTTCGTACAAACCCAAAATGTACGAAACTAAGAATCCAAAAAGATACAAAATACAAAAAAATCAAATACAAGAACCAGATAAAAAATAATAAATGTAAACAGGGGGGATTTTTTTTTTTTTTTTACACAGAGGTCATCACTTATCAAGGCCCGGAAGCCACTCAGGGATAAGGGTTATTGCAAGTACATTACGTTAGTGTGGAGATTTGATGAAGTATTTACTTAAGGGGGCGGTTCATTAGGAATTTGTTAACGTTGGACTTGAACACATCCAAGTTGTAGTCAGGTGGGAAGCAGGCAGACGGAACAGAGTTCCACAGGCATGCAGTTCTAAGAAAGAAGCTTTGTTCATGGAATCCGCGTTTTGATTTAGGCACAGATAAAGTGTGGGGGAAATTTTTCACAGTGGATTCAGCTAGACGGGTGTTTTTCGTGAAAGATTGGCGAGGGGGGACCTGAGATTGGAGTTCAGACAAGCACCTGCCATGGAAATAATGATAAAACAAGGATAGGCTTTCAACGTCTCTTCTGTGGGAGAGAGGTTGCAGGGTAGAAAAAAGGGCATCCCCCACCAAGCCACAAAGTCTAATTTGTACTCTGTCAAGGCAGGATAGGCTGTTTTTAGTAGCTCCTGCCCAGATATGGCAACAGTATTCCATCCTTGGATGTACTTGGCTTTTAGAATTGCATTAGTAGTGAGATATCTTCTGGAGCAGTAGAAGAATCCTACCATCTTTCCAGCGACCTTGGCAACAGACTTGATGTACGGGTTCCATTTCAGATCCGGAGTAAAGGTCAAGCCCAGAAGCTTGTCAAAACACGGGGCCTCTCCCAGACGAGAGCCATCCATCCCAATTGATGCCAGATGGGGATCAGAGCGTTGATGATGTAAGGATAGGAGTTTGGTTTTAGTTGCATTAAAGGTAACCAGCCACGTCTTCCCCCACTGAACCACACGCTCGAGATCAGAGGAGAGAGAATCAGAGAGAACTTTGTCATTTACAGCCTTTGATGTGTTGCCATAGATGGTCGTGTCATCAGCATAAATGTCAACGAATGATTTAAGTATGTGTTTAGGGAGGTCATTGATGTAGATCAGGAAGAGAGTTGGGCCCAGGATTGACCCCTGAGGGACTCCAGCATCAATCATGTGGGCCTCTGATTTTTGTCCATCGACCACTACTCTTATGAGCCTATCGGAGAGAAATGATTTAATGATTGAGAAAACATTTCCAGTTATACCATAGCTGGAAATCTTGTGAAGTAAACCCTTATGCCATACCTTGTCGAAGGCTTTTGATATGTCAAGAGCAATTGCCCTAGAAAGGAAGCCTTTGTCAAGAGATTCACCAATCCTGTGAGATATAACCGTCAGCACATCTGCTGTAGATCTTGCAGAGCAGAAACCATATTGTGTGTCACTAAGAAGATTGTTTCTGCTGAGGTGGTTGACTATTTCTCTATTTAATATGGATTCAGCAACTTACTCATAACACACAGGAGACTTATTGGTCTGTACTGAGAGGGAGATGACTTATCACATGAATTCTTAAATACAGGGCAAACTGATGAGGTCTTCCAGGGAGTCGGAAAGCACTTCTGCTTAAGGCAGCGCTTAAACAGTTTCGTAAGTATGGGAGCAAGTTCTGGTTGAAGCTTTTTTAATTGGGATGCCGTCAGGGCCAGTTGCTTTACTGGAATCAAGGTTCTTGATTAGCTTGGCGACCTCATGCACGGATATTTGTATGTTACCTAGCGTGTTCTGTGTTATAGGAGGAAATATGGGGAGTTGATGGCCTTCATCGCATGGGGTAGAATTAGCTGCAAAGTTCTTGGCAAATAGTTTGGCCTTGTCTGATGCTGACGAGATGACCTCTGGTCCATTGATAATGATTGGGATAGAACGCACACTTCTGTTCAGGATCCTATTTGTTATTTGCCAAAATTGGTGGGAACTAAGCCGCTGATCGGCTACCTTGGATTTAACAGATCGGGCATATAGCTCTCTTGCATTTTTTTATTACTCTTTTACAGTGATTGCTGGCAGTCCTGAAAACAGCTTTAGTCTCAGTGCATCTATTACGTTGATAGCTATGGAAAAAGTGATTACTGTGCGCGATAGCAGCAGCACATTCTGGGGAGAACCATGGCTGGCTGTTAGGTTTTTGTTGGAATTTTTTAGATGGTATGAATTGGTCTATGCCTACAATTAACCATTCGGTCAGATCTGATACTATAGAGGACACATCCTTTTTAAACATGGAGTGCAGAGGTAAATCAGATATGAATGTACGGAAGCTATCCCAGTCAGTCATAGAGTATTGGTATACAGTACGGTGGAGGGGATGTACTATTATTGGTACAAAAAAATTCCAACATTCTCCCCCAACAGGAAATGGCAGTCAACCTACAGTTGGATGACACCTGTAAAATTTACAATACAAATATTTTTCTTTATCTATACATATACCACACAATGCATGGTCAGAAGAACTCCAGGAAACACATATCAGAACAAAAAAGCAGAAAAATTCAAATAAACTTATTCTATAAAATTTCACATGAAAACCTTCATGTTTTAGGTTTGAACAGAGGAGTCCCTAACCAGATTCATAAATTTAAAACTAATGATCAGATGCAAGGTTGCAACAGAAGTTTACAACAGAAGTCCAATATCCTCGTCACCGGAATTTAAAAAGAGTGTGAATCTCGCGCTGGGCTCGTGACGTCATCACGGAGCTAGCATTTCCCTTTTCTTCCAATTAAAGAGTTTCGTACAAACCCAAAATGTACGAAACTAAGAATCCAAAAAGATACAAAATACAAAAAATCAAATACAAGAACCAGATCAAAAATAATAAATGTAAACGGGGGGGGGGGGTGTACTATTATTGTACAAAAAAATTCCAACTGTAATTTTCCGTTTTGATTTAAATAAAATGGTGGAAAATTTTCACCTGCTAACATGATTAAAGTTTTGTTCTTTTTAATAATTCAGTAACATTCAGGAAATTTCGACTGCATAATTTGGAATTAACTTAGTAGAATTGACCAAAAAAAAAAAAAAAAAATTCAAACCATTGTTGTTTTTTATATGAAAACTCCATTTATCGACTACAAAACGCTGCCAAAGCAAAATGGTGGTCACATTAGAGATCCTGTGAGCCTCGATAATCGTTCACAAATCAAAAATTAAACAAAATACTGGTCAAACATTACATTGCTGGCTATTCTGGAAAATGCTCGCAACTTTTATCGTATACGTGTTTATATTTGTCACCTATTTAAGGGTTTCTACGTCAGGGCCGCCAATTTGGAGAGGTTGCTTATTTTTAAAGCATTTAAACTTCTGTTGGAATTTTTTTTGTACCAATAATGGTGCATCCCCCCCCTGTTTACGTTGATTATTTTTTATCTGGTTCTTATATATGATTTTTTTTGTGTTTTGTATCCTTTATGATTTTTGTTTCGTATATTTTGGGTTTCTACGAAACTCCCTTTAATTTGGAGAAAAGGGAAATGCTAGCTCTGTGGTGACATCACGAGCCCAGCGCGTATTTCGTCCTCTTTTGAAATTCTGCTGACGTGGAGAGTGAACGTGTTCATTGCCCGGTGCTGAAAATGGAATTTTGAAGAGCCTCCTTCAAAGAAGTGAACCCGGCAAGAAATTAATACCCGGCTGTGACGAGACAGATTTCTGGAAATTAACTACGTGGCTGCGGTCTTGTGCGTATTTATTTTACAAGGAGTGGAATTTAAAGAAAATACCTTTTTATGTGACAAGGAATTATGGAATTTCCTATCCGGACAAGCGACGAGGTCTTGCTCCTATAATACATGTGTGTCTCTACGGTTTGCATGCAACATGGAGGGAAGGAAAATTGTAAAAGAACTTTAACCAAAAAAAAGAAAACGGCACGTGCCTGACTGGCTTTCAATTGTGAGTACGCTCCTAAAATTAATTTCATATGCGAGTGTGATTAGGAGATACTACTATTTTGTGCATTATTATTGTATGTGTTTATGGATACACACAACTTCTTTATAAGAACCAGCAGTGTTGTTATTTTTTCATTACATGTTACTTTTTTCATAATATGTTACCTTGGCGTTTAAGTTTAATGCCCGCAAAGGGAAAAATTTGCAACTTATTGTAAATAGAGTTTCTTCTTCGTTTCAAATCAAGACTTTTATATTTCATTCTTTACCCCCTCCCCCTCTTTTGTTTAATGCTTTTTTTTTTTCAGCCTAGTTACTTTAGCGTCGAATTTATCTGGAAGCAGGATAAATTCCGACACTTCCGTAATTATTGTGAATAAAGTAATAAGGAGTCTGGTGCCTTACTTCCTGTCAATAATCAATGTGCCTGACGCCTTATTACTTTATACTCTGAAGTTCTCTGGAAAAAAATTTCACTTAATTTTATCAAGTAGTTTTTTTTTTTTTTTACAGCGAAAAAACAATTTGTTATCATAACGAGCAAAATGTTCGATTTTTAGGAAGAAAAGCTAGTATTAAAGATGGCAAGGGGTGTCAGCGCTTTAACTGGAGTTATTGGCATTTCTAAATTCAAACAAATTTTTTTTAAATCCAAGATAGCCGCCCTCAACGCGCTCTCATAAAAACGCGTTTTTCCGCTGTAAAAAAAAACCCAAAAAAACTACTTGATGAAATTAATTGAATTTTTTTTCCGGAGAACTTCGTTCTATAACGGATCCATACAATTTAAACTTTTTGCGGTATTTCCATTTTTTAATGTCTTGACTAAACTGTACAAGTACCTTATCTCCCTTTGGCGTGTTCGACAAATTTCGTAATGGCTGACTTCAACGAGCTCTCATAAAAATGTGTTTTTCTGCTGTAAAATAAAAACTACTCACTCAAATTAAATGAAAATTTGGTAAATGTTTCGTTTAGGTCCACCTCCGCAATTTTCTTTAAAATGACATTTTTTTTGTGGGGGGGGGGGGGGGGGCATTGTCAATATCATAAAAGTGGATCATTCTCGAGGATGGGGGGGGGAGTACTTGTTTTTTTTTCCTTCGTGTAAAATTCTGATTACTTAGGGCGCGCACGCATGCGCGTAAAAAAATGGCCGCCAAAATTACCGTGCATAATGCATTTTTTTCTATCTTGATAACTACTTATCTCTGCAACATTTCAATGCGATTTTCGTATTCAGCATAGTCGAAAACCTATAAATGTCGTCATTTTAAAGAAAATTGTGGAGGTGGACCTAAACGAAACATTTACCGAAAATTTTTCGGAGATCTTCAGTCCATAACGGATACATTATAATATAACCTTTTTTCAATATTTTTATTTTTTAATGTCTTGATTAAACTGTACAAGTACCCAAAACTTATTAACATGTATTAAAAATGGTGCGTGTGAAGTCGACAGATCAATTTTTTTAACATGTTTTTAACAAAAACAAAAACAATATTACGTACTTAATTGTCATGTCGCAAATAGTAATATATCCAAAATTACGACAATTCATCGAGTAGAAAGTTATTTATAGTTAAAAGTATTTTTAATGGAAAACGGAAAACTGGGTAAAATTTTTCTTAGACGTTATAAAGTAGACGACGAAGAGTTCACATAAGGGGGACATAACTCGGAATGCAAAATTTAGATTATATCGTAAAGGCTTCCGACATTTGTAGCCTAGCGGTAGACTTTTTTTTGGTGCTTCTACACTTTATCACCGAAACTGGAGACGCAATATTATTTCGTGCACTTGCTAAAATCCAAGCATTTTAAACTATGTCCGAAGTTAAATAACAAAAAATTAACCAGATAAACTTCCGGAAAGAACTACGAAAAAAAAAAAGTAAATAAAGAAAGTGAAAGAGAACATATATCCATAATTGTTAATGTGAAATGTTTCGATTTAATTAATGAAAACGGGAAAGTTTTTCATGAAACACACACACACATAATTGTTATTATTTATATATATATATATAATAATTATATATATAATAATTATATATATGTGTGTGTGTGTGTGTGTGTGTGTGTGTGTGTGTATCTATATAATTATTATTATTGAAAACAGAAAATGAAAAAGACATAATTAAAAACAGAAAATGAAAAAGACATAATTAAAAACAGAAAATGAAAATGACATTAAAAACAGAAAATGAAAAAGACATAATTAAAAACAGAAAATGAAAATGACATTAAAAACAGAAAATGAAAAAGACATAATTAAAAACAGAAAATGAAAATGACATTAAAAACAGAAAATGTAAATGACATATTGATAATTGTTTAAACTGTTTAAAATACTGATTTCTCCCGTGGATTTTAACGGCAGGTGCGCCAAATAAAATACCGTCTCCAGTTTCGGCGATAAAGCGTAGAAGTATCCTTTTTTTTATTATTAAAAAACAACAGCAGTTATTCTACTAGATGACGTTTCGTAATTTTTGGATATATTACTATTTTTGACATGCAGATTAAGTTCGCAATGTTGTTTTTGATTACATCGACATATTAAAAACAAAATCGATCTGTCGACTCTTATCTTAAACGCAAATAGGTTACAAAAGAGTATTTTTTTTTTTTTACTAATTTCCCAATTGTATTGCATTTAAAATAAATTATGTTGCTGATAATAATATTTATCAAATAAAGTACAAAAAATAGATAATTAAGAGAAACTCACAAATTAAACTAAAAATAAAGTTTTTAAAAAATTGGAGCGAAAAGACAAGATTTTCCGAAAAATAAAAAACGGGAAAATTGTCAAACGCAACAAGAGAGATTGAGAAGGATAGTAAGTGTGTGTGTGTGTGTGTGTGTGTGTGTGTGTGTGAGAGAGAGAGAGAGAGAGAGAGAGAGAGAGAGAGAGAGAGAGAGAGAGAGAGAGAGAGAGAGAGAGAGAGAGAGAAATAGGGGTTGAGGAGTAGAAGTAGGAGGTAGCGTTTCATGAGGTGGTAGGAAGTCACGTGAAAACCCACTCTCTTAAAACGTGCAAGAGAAAATAATATTACTGCAGGAAAAGAAAAAACATTTCATTTCTTTGTAAAACTCCGTTTTTTTTCGTTTTTTTTTGTCCCATCCCCTCAAGGCCACCTTCAAAAGAATTGAATAGTTTATTTTATTTTATTAAAAAAAAACAACAAAAAAATCTAAGGGAAACAAAATAATGAATATCACTTGTATGTCTCTGTTAACAAACGTAAAATCTCTATATTTAAAAAATTGTATGACCAGTTCATGTATGTCTATGTATGTGCGTGTGTGTTTTCGCGCTTTTGGTCGACGTGTACGAGACTCCTTCCTCTTATATATTTTTTTCTTTTCAGTCTTTATGTAAAAATTTTTTTAGCGGATTATTATCGATTGGACACTAATCTATGAGATTATCAAACAAAAATGGAAAAGAAAAAATCAATATTTAAAGATTTGTAAGGGTTGATCAGTTTCTCATACAAATTTCTAGTAAATCGATCCCCCATACTGGAACCACTCGGCCAAAACACGCACAGTCCTCTTATATAAAGTATTTCTAATTTACCAATCTTAGGGCAATAATTATTAACGGTCAATGTGCACTAGAGTACCAACTAAAGACTTACCTTTTAAAAAGTTTATTTTGGGTTTGTATTACTGTACACATAGATTCGAAAAAGTTGTCAAAAAAAACAAAAAACAAAACAAATATATAACAAATAAATGTTATCAAAGGCAAGATAAGTTACTTTTCTACCAAACTGGATATATTTTTTGTGTTTTTATTCAATGTAACATGTTTATTCAGCTTGAAAAACATGCAGTTTTTACCGATGTATTGGAAAATTCAAAATGGCGCCCGACTCTCTCTTTAACACGGTAAGTTTGGGAAAAGGTGTTATAAATAATAAACTAGACAAAATACTGTTAGAAATTCGCTCAATATATGTTACCGTGACATAAGTTGACATATATTCGGTGTTTTTTTAATAGTATTTTGTCTAGTTTATTATTTATAACACCTTTTCCCAAACTTACCGTGTTAAAGAGAGTGTCGGGCGCCATTTTGAATTTTCCAACACACTGCACGTTTTTCGAGCTGAATAAACATGTTACATTGAATAAAAACACAAAAAATGTATCCAGTTTGGTAGAAAAGTAACTTTTCTTGCCTTTGATAATATTTATTTGTCATATATTTGTTTTTTGAGAACTTTTTCGAATCTATGTGTACAGTAATACAAACCCGACTTACCTTTTAAAAAGTTTATTTTTAAAGGTATGTTTTGAACAAATATCAAATATAAAAATTGTCACCAACGAGACATTTATTATCCAATGTATTCAGTATTGTTTTCACTTGACACCATGTTTGTTTTCGCGTACATATTCAATTTTTGCGCGCGCGAAAACAAACATGGCGGATAGTGAAAACAATACGCAAAAGGTGTTAATATCATGAAAACTACTTGTCAGCGACAATTTACTCTTTAAAGGCAAATCTTTAAAAAAATTTTTTTTTAGATAATCTGATAGATTAGTATTCAATTGATAATAATCTACTGAAAATTGAAAAAAGATTTTTTTTAAAAAATGCTTGGTACTTATACAGTTTAATTAAAACACGAAAAAAAAAAAAATGAAAATATTAGGGAAAAAGTTATATTGTACGTACCCGTTATGGAATTAAGTTCCCTGAAAAAAATTCACTTAATTTGATCAAGTAGTATTTTATTTATTTATTTTTTTTTTTACAGTGGAAAATTAAATTTTAATGAGAATCGCTCTATCGTCGCCATTTGCCTGTTTACAGACACGAGGAGGGGAAACGAAAAATTGGTTAACAAAGGAAAAAAAAAAAAAAAAAAGAGGGGATTAAAAAAGGACAGAGAAACTCTGTAAAATAAGAAGAAAAAAAAAAACTAAAATATTTATCTAGGTATTTTTTCTGCCCATTTTTCTAAATAATCTCGCAAAATTTTGACAAACTTGAAGTGATTGGAGTTATCTCCCCTGACGCTCCCTTCTAATAAGCGAAAAAAAAAAAAATGGCCGCTACCCGATCGATCTCATTAAAATTTGATTTTCCGCGGTAAAAAAAAAACAACAAACTGCTTGATCAAATTAAGTGAATTTGTTGTATAAAAACTTTATTCCATAACAAGTATGTACAATATAATTATTTTTCAATATTTTCATTTTTTTAATTTCTTGATTAAACTGTACAAGTACCAAATTCTGTTAAAAAGAGGCCAAATTCGCATAAGTTAGCCTTAAAAAATCGAGTGGTTCAAATAGAATTTTTGGCGCCCGGAAAACTCGTACATAGGAACTCTTCCGTGGAAAATTCATCTACGGAAAAATCGTCCATTCTTGGTAGGTAGGAAAACTGAACCATTATTGAATAAATATCGATTGAAAACACTTTTTATGACCGTTTTGACACTTAAAAAAATCAATTTTATTTTTTTAAAACGACAGTAAACAAATAAAAATAATTTTAAAAATATTATTGGAGTGTGTAGTCTCTTTTAAAAACAATATCTCCTTCGAAAACGGTCATAAAATGCGTTTTCAATCGATATTTATTCAATAATGGTCCAGTTTTCCTACCTAGCAAGAATGGAAGAGTTTTCCATGGGCGAGTTTTCCATGGACATGTTTTCCGTGTACAAGTCTTCCTAAATTCCATCTTTTGTTGAACTTAATAAGTTTCCAGACTATTTTAGAATAGGTACTTTTATTGATAGTACACACATGAAACTCTAATCCTCTTTGAAGTAATCTCCTCCGGCTGCAATGCACTTGTTGTGCCGTTTCAATAACTTCTGGAAGGCCCTATGGAAGTCTTCTTGTATAAGCGTGACAATGACCTTCATTACAGCCTCTTTCTCAATTGTCTCATAACGACAGCCTCTAAGGTTTTCTTTAATCTTAAGGAATAACCAAAAGTCACAGGGAGCAAGGTCTGGACTATGGGGAGGGTGAGGAACTGTCTGGACACTCTTTGTGGTCAAACAGTCTGCGACAAAG
This sequence comes from Euprymna scolopes, assembly GCF_053919585.1. Taxonomy (NCBI): domain Eukaryota; kingdom Metazoa; phylum Mollusca; class Cephalopoda; order Sepiida; family Sepiolidae; genus Euprymna; species Euprymna scolopes. Next base: position 22,852,623 of record NC_136492.1, on the reverse strand, counting down.
ATGGAGTTGTGGACTGGTGCATTCACACAAATCTTCTGCGTCTTCAGTTTCTCGCGAATAATTGCGTACACAGTTCCCACACTGACATCAAACTGTGCACTTATTGTCTCTATAGACACACGACTGTTCTTATCCATGAAATTCTTTATTTGGCCAATCAACTCTAATGTTCTGACTTTCCTTCTCTTCCCACACCTCTCATTATCCCTCACAGACTCTCTGCATTCCTTGAATTTCTTATGCGACTCAAAAACTGATGCTCGATTCATGCAAGATGGTCCAAAAGCAGTCTGGTGCATTCCATATGCTTCTTTGGCCTTTTTTTGAAGTTTAATACAGAATTTTATTGCATATCGTTCTAGATTGCATTTTTGAAACTCACCAGCGGTGACAATCAGGCTTTAGTAGGGTGTATTCCGATTCCTGCTGTAGCTCTTCATTTGAACATGAAATCATAAAAATTAATTAGTCATCTCATATGATGTATAGCAATAACATACTGAATTTTTAAGAATCTATGACAATTTTAAATGCCTGTACAAGAAAATTCTGGAAACTTATTTAAGGCACCTCGTTATATGTTCATCTCTCTCCCACATGATGAATTTTGGTTTCTTCATTAACTATTTTCAGCTTTTGTTAATAGTTGGAAAAACAGAATTTCATGCTCGTAACATTGGAAGTAATTTGGAAGCATTTAAACTGTCAAGTAAGAAAGTAATTTCTGTCTTTAATGTTCTTAGCATATCCTCTCGTGCGAAAAAAGATTGAAATATTTGGTAGTCTAATAATTTTAAAAGTAAAAAGAAGGTGGTTCTATATTATAATAACGGAAAAATATGAAATTTCAAGTAAAACAAATGGTATCTGTGTAATTGTCATGTCGCAAATAGTAACATATCCAAAAATTACGGAAGATGATAAGGTAGAAAAATAATCATTCATGAAAAACAGTTCCGATAAGAGTAAAAACAGTTCGATAAGGTTACATGCTGGGTCAGACATATTGGGTCACGTGATGTGAGCAAAAGGGGAAGTAACTGAGTTGGAACTGAATGTGTAGCAGACATAATTTAGAAAACAAAAATAAACATAGAATTTATGAAGTTCTTAAAGTAACTTTTTTTTATTGTTTGAATTTTTATTTTTTTTTATAAAAAAAAAATAACTGATTGAATTTGTGAGAAATTGAAAACTTAATTACCTCCCCTGTTAACTTTCCAAGTAAAATCGGTAGATTTTGAAACCAAATTGCTAGATTTTACAATTTTTCGTGAATAATTATATTTCTATCGTATCATTTCCCATAATTCCAAAAACATGCCTCCTGAAATTTGCTCCACACATTATAGTGGTGGAGAGTCCCTAATGGAATGGGGTGGCTTTTCTTACAGAGGGACGATGGAGCTCCAGGTGGTGCATAGCATGCTACAAAAAGCATCGTTAAATGACGAAGGGCCATCATTTTTATTGGGATGAATGGTTATTCCAACAGAATAATACTGCAATCTACTCTGCACGACAGATCTTGATGTTTCTGCAAAAAAAAAATGGGGTCCATCTCTTGGAACATCCTGCATGCTCACCAGACTTAAACCCAATTGAAAACGTTTGGAGATAGATGACAAGAGAGGTTTATCGAAATGGCAAACAATTTTCAACAAAAAATGAACTTTGTGAAGTCATCTTCAGAAGCTGGAGTAACATCCCCCACACCTTAATGGCATTTTTGAAGTCATCAAAACCAGTAGAGGTAACAGTAGGAGCACTAGGAACAATACTAAAAAACTTTGAAAAAAAGAATGGGAGAGATTGGAATCAAAGGAATGACAGAGAAGATACAACGGATAACAATAATGAAAACTGCAGAAATATTAAGGGAAATCCTTGAATGTGGGTATTAACACACATGAACTACAGACACAAGCTGGACATATAGAAACGGCTACAAATGCAAAACACAAAGGAACATCATATGAAATCATGAAAACTGAAACTGGCTCTCGTCTGGGTGAGGCCCCGTGTTTTGACAAGCTTCTGGGTTTGACCTTTACTCCTGATCTGAAATGGAACACGTACATCAAGTCTGTTGCCAAGGTCGCTGGAAAGATGGTGGGATCCTTCTACCGCTCCAGAAGATATCTCACTACTGATGCAATTCTCTATCTATATAAAAGCCAAGTACGTCCAAGGATGGAATACTGTTGCCATATCTAGGCAGGAGCTGCTAAAAACAGCCTATCCTGCCTTGACAGAGTACAAAATAGACTTTGTGGCTTAGTGGGGGATGCCCTTTTCTCTACCCTGCAACCTCTCTCCCACAGAAGAGATGTTGCGAGCCTATCCTTGTTTTATCGTTATTTCCATGGCAGGAGCTTGTCTGAGCTCCAATCTCTGGTTCCCCCTCGCCAATCTTTCACGAAAAACACCCGTCTAGCTGACTCCACTGTGAAAAATTTCCCCCACTCTATATCTGTGCCTAAGTCAAAACGCGGATTCCCTGAACAAAGCTTCTTTCTTAGAACTGCATGCCTGTGGAACTCTGTTCCGTCTGCCTGCTTCCCACCTGACTACAACTTGGATGTCTTCAAGTCCAATGTTAACAAATTCCTAATGAACCGCCCCCCTTAAGTAAACACTTCATCAAATCTCCACACTAACGTAATGTACTTGCAATAACCCTTATCCTTGAGTGGCTTCCGGGCCTTGATAAGTTGTGATCACTGTGTAAAAAAAAAACAAATAAAAAAACAAAAAAAAAGCTGTATAATTGTAAGATACCGCCCCCTTTTGTGTGTGTGTGTGTGTGTGTGTGTTTGACCAAAAATGGGCATGACACCAAATAAGTGAGGAGGGCCAAGGAGGATGGGAAAACCGAGGAGATAAAGAACTAGCCAGATCTCCACGGGTTATGTGCAAAGAGGGCTGTGACCTTGGGGAGGCTTATTGCCACCCAAATCCCAGTGAAGACCAGTGATTGCTGCCAACGAGAAATCAACAGAAAGCAGCTGTTGTGATAACGCAAATTCTTATGCAATTGTTATTGAAAGAGGTGGAGAGTGCTGGAAATCTGACGAGACTTGTTGTCACTCAGACCCCAGAGAACGGTTACAGATGCAAAACACAAAGGAACATTACATGAAATCATGAAAACCGAAACTATATAATTGTAAGGTACCGTCATACGGCCCTGAGTTCCGCCCCCATCCTTTGTGTATGTGTGTGTGTGTGTGTGTGTGTGTGTGTGTGTGTGTGTGTGTGTGTGTGTGACCATAAACTGGCACCACACAAAATAAGTGAGGAGGGTCAAGGAGGATGGAAAGACCGAGGAGAGAAAGCATTAGTCAAATCTCCGTTGGATGAGTGCAAAGAGGACTGGGACCTTGAGAAGGCTTATTGCCACCCATATCCCAGTGAAGACCAATGGTCCCTGTCAAAGAGAAATCAATGGTAAGCGACTATTGCAATAACGCAAATTCTTTTACAAAGGTCATCGAAAGAAGTGGAGGGTACTGGAAAATTTGGGGAGATTTGTTGTCACTCAGAGTCCAGAAGAAAAATCTTTGATGATGGCCTATGTGACTACTCCTAGTGAGTAAATAATGATAATATTATGTTGGTACAAAAACAATATCGTTTTCTCACATATGTTACTTTTATATATGATTTCTGAATTAATTCATTGATATATATAGCCATATTATATATCATCTTGAAGTGCATTTTTCGCTCTATCGAATTGTGTTATTCATTACCGTTCTCAATCTCTTCATCCATTTTTTTTGCAGGCATTTCAACAGCATGGACAAAATTCAAATCTGCACAATTTTCTTGTCCAGTTCAGACTAGGCTAAAAAGCTAGCGAGACAGGTCGTGATATCAATGATGCGTTTGGCCTAGAAACCACTAATGAACTTTTGGCACAACGGTGGTTCAAGAAATTTTGCAATGGTGACGAGAGCCTTGAAAATGAAGATGGTCACAGCTGGCCGACTGTGGTTGATAACGAATGTTTGAAAGCCTTAATTGAAGCCAATCCTTGCAAAACCACACAAGAAGTTGCTGTTGAACTCGATGTCGACCACTTAACAGTCATTAAAGCAAATAGGAAAGTCAAAAAAGTTGGATAAATGAATTCTGCCTGAATTGAACAGCAATCCAAAAAATCATCATTTTGAGGTATCTTCTATGCTCCTTCTGCACAACAAAAACAACACATTCCTCAAGCGGATTCTGACGTGATGAGAAGTGGATCCTCTATGACAACCAGAGGCATTTGGCATAGTGGTTGGATGCCGGAGAAGCTCCATAACATTTCCTGAAGCTGAAATTGCACCATAAAAATATTATGGTAATTGTTTGATGGTTTGCAACTGGTTTCATCCATCACAGCTTCTTGAATCCAGGTGAAATGATTACAGTGGAGAAGCACTGCCAACAAATTGATGAAAGCTCCAATGTATGTGCCCAAGATTGGTCAATATAAAGGGACCAATTCTCCATAACAGCGCTTGCCCGCATGTTGCTTAACTGACCTTGCAGAAGCTGAACAAATTGGGCTCTCACTCACCAATTATCACTTTTTCAAGCATCTCGACGACTTCCTGTGCGAAAATGCTTCAAAAGCCGAGATGATGCCAAATAGGCCTTCAATAGGTGTATCAGAATTTTTGTAGGAATTTTTGACACCCCTAACACGAAACTGCGAATAAAATATAAAAAACTCGTAATTTCTCTTTTAAAAGTGGGTTGTTTATTTTCTTTATGGATTATACTTCCAAAAATAAACTATTAAAGTTGTTTTAAAAGTAATAGAAATATTTTTTTTTATTTTTTAAAAAACAGTAATGAAATTAATTGAATTTTACGAGTTCAGTATTTTTCAATTTTTAAACTTTAAAAATCTATCAAAATTTTTCTATTGATTCAATTTTTACGAGATTTTCAGGGCCAATGTGAAATTTTATGCTCTTTCCAATAAACCGAATATAATATTTTAGACAAACGTTTTTCTTTAATTCACGCCCCCCTATTTTCAAGTGTCTATTAAAAAGTAAATAATTAATTTACTCACCAAAGTTTTATATATCACAAATTGAAGATAAAAGATCAATAAATAATATATTCAAATTTAAAACAAAAAAAGTAGTTTTTTTTAGAAATTTACCTGTAAAGCCCGAAGTTTAAAACCCTTTTTTTAAAAAACCACGTTGCTTGTTTTTTCTTTTGTTTTTTTTTTTAAATGAAACCTTGGTCCTTGCTCCTTTAATTGAAAAAAAAAAAATTAGGGCTTCAATTACATTTTTCGAGTAGTTCTAAGCTTGGAAATACAGGGGGTCGAATTAATTCACGCCTCCCATTTTGAAATGTCTATTAAAAAGTAAATAATTAATTTACTCACCAAAGTGTTATATATCACAAATTGAAGATAAAAGATCACTAAATAATATATTCAAATTTAAAACAAAAAAAAGTAGTGTTTTTTAGAAAGTTACCCGTAAAGTCCGAAGTTTAAAACTTTAAAAAAAAAAACATGTTGTTTGTTTTTTTTTTAATGAAACCTTGGTCCTTGCTCCTTTAATTGAAAAAAAAATTAGGGCTTAATTACATTTTTCGAGGAGTTATAAGCTTGGAAAACAGGGGGTGGAATTATTCAATATTTTTCACGAAATTTCTGACACACCTAGGCCTTCAATGACTTTGTCACTTTCTGGATTTTTGTGCTATTGGGATAAATAAACTAGTTTCTCGTTGGCAAAAATGGTTCTTATTTTGATGAATAAAGTTTATTATGAAAGGAGTTATGATATTTTGAAGTTGAACATCAAAAAACGACATAATTTTTGCACCAATCTAATAATAATAATAATAATAACAAATAGCACATAGTTTAACAAAACAGGGAAGGGTGGACAAAAGCGAAACAGAAAATAAAAATGAGACTCCCGGGCAACACCATATTTTTTTTCAAACTTTTTAATTATAAGTCAAGCAGAGCAACAAATATGCTTGTGCTTTTAGGGAGGTCAATGATTTCTGAAATCTGAGATTCTACTACTTACAAGGCTATAAACTAGTTTTAATTTAAGTTTATGTTTTCTAAAAACAAATTAAAACACACACACACACACACACACACACACACACACACACACACTAAATTTGCATGTGTTATAAGAAAACGGCTTAATTCCTATTTAAGTCACCTAAATTATTTAGAGAGAAATTATTCCCAGATATATTATTTATCTAAAATTAAAGTTTGAGGGAAAAAATAATAAAAATGAATTAAAAAAAAAATTATAAAAATAAATAAATAAATAAATAATTAAATAACTAATAGCAAATTTCATCGTACACATGGAACGCTAAAATGAAAACGTGACCGAAAATTAGTATTTCTTGCTGGCCGATCGGTTAACGTCTTCATTTTTAAGTTGGAAACAAGACTTTAAGTTCATAGTTTTTAGTTAAGGACAGGTAACCATATTCTTTTCTTCTTTATATCATTTTACCATTAGGTAAATTTTTACTTTCTTTCTACGTGTCTGCCTCAAATTTAAATATAATATTCGTTTTCAGCATACCTGAAAACTTATAAAAATCGTCATTTTAAAGGTGAGTGTTGAGGTTGAAAGAAAGTAAAAAATATCTACCATTATAAATAAATAAATAACTTTTTGTTTGAAATTTTTTTCAATTAAAACATTGAAAAATTTTCAACCAAAAAGTGATTCTCTTTGCTTTTGTATTTATTTACTTTTAAAAAAATGGTTACCTATCGTTAACTAGAAAATTATAAACTTGAGTTATACGCTCTTAGTTTTCTTGATGAGAAAAATGGCAATTACTTTTTTCCTGTTAAGTTTTCATTTCAGCATTTATTGTGTAGAATGAAACCTGCTTTTTAATTTTTTTTATTTTTTATTTTGTTTTATTGTTGTTATTACTTGTTTATTTTGTTGTTGTTATTAAGTACAAAAAAAAAAAAAGCTAAGTTGTTTGGGTGTAATGTTAAAACAATTTTAATTTGGCAACTGAAATAGGAACTAACCTAGAAAAAAAGTAAAATTTTGTTTTTCATTAAATTTTTACTAGGTAAATGAAAAAAAAACCCCAACAACAATCCTTCCTTAACCATGACATTAATTCTAAGTCAGGATGGCAAAAGCCCACCTCCCAAGCCCTGTTTTAACCTTACCATTAAGTCTGGATGGATACAAACCCCCAATTTGCAAAACAAATCCCTCCCTTAACCATATCACTAACCTTTAAGCTCGGGTTACCCCCCCCCCAAAAAAAACCCCCAAGAACATTACTTTATGTAAGATTTAACTAAAGTGCTTATCATTAAAACAGTATTTGGTCAGGAAGTGGTTGATTATTTTATGTTAGATTTATATGTGAAACTGATCCTATATTCTAAATTCTAAAATAATAATTTTTTTTCAGGTTTTTCAAGGTGTTCACTCGTAATCGACTAAAAAAGTAGAAGCTCATGTTGGGAGGTGCAGGGTGAAAAGAACCCATTTTAGCATGGAATAAGACAAACTGCTATAATATTTTTGTAATAACAAAACGGTCGACAAACCAATGAATGAAGCCAAGATCGCTGGAAAAATGGTTGGATCACACTACTGCTCCAGTAGATATCTCACTTTCGATGCAATCCTCCTAGGATGGAGTATTATTGCCACATCTGGGCAGGAGCTTCTCAGTACGTCATATCTTGTCTTGATCGAGTTCAAAACTGGCTTCGAAACTTAGTAGACGATGCCCTTTTCTCTTCCCTGCAACCTCTTTCACACAGAAGTGACATTGCGAGCCTGTCTCCACTCTATCGTTATTTTCACGGCAAATGCTCGTCTGAGGTACAATCTATGGGCTCCCCTTTACCAAACTTTATCAAAAAGCATTCGACTAGCTACAACCACTATCAACAATTCCCCCCTCCCCACACACACACTTTCTATCTGTGCCTAAATCTAAACACAGGTTCCATGAACAAAGCTTCTTTCCTAGAACTACTCATCTGTGGAATTCTGTTCCACTAGCCTGCTTCCCAGCCGATTACAATATGGCAGCCTTCAAGCCCAATGTAAACAAGTTCTTGTTGAGCCATCCCTTTAAATAATCAAATTCTATCCAATCTACACCATTAACGTTTACTACACTACCACCTTACATTCAATCACTTTTATCCTCGAGTGGCCTTCGGGTCTTGATAAGTGGTGATTCCCTTGTAAAAAAAAAGAAAAGAAGCCATTTTATAAACAGCAACAAAAGGCATTTATTTATGTTATCTACACCATTAGTAGTACAGCACAATCACGAAGTTAAGCAATATTGAGATTGGCCAGTACCAGATGGGTGACCATTTGGGAAGACGAAGCGCTGTATGTACCGCAAAGTAAAATACCTGATTGAGAAACTGGCACTTCGTATCCTTCTCTCGGGGGTAGATGGGACTCTCTTAAACTGTGGTAGGCACCCCATCTAGTGATGGCGGCATGATAAAAAAATACCTTTGCCCTAGCGAAGCATCAAGATTTAAATTACATTAAAAATTCATGTAGTGAGTTCAATCTCGGCTACGGCCGCGCTGAATGGATTGAGTGTAGGTTAGCGAAAGTTAGAACAGTGTCAAGGTGAAGGAAGCAATAACACAGTGAGAAAGTCTGACTGCCGAAAGTTTCTTACAGGAATATACTTTCAATGAAGATAGCTTTGCTCGGAGAGGAGGTCTTTCATGGGAAACATTTTGGTGACTGCTATTGTGTATCTCATAGAGTGTTGAAGTAGTCCTTTGACTGCAAAAAAAAAAAAAAAGGCGCAAATAAGTTATCCTTCATTAACCCTAAGTTCAACAGCAACTTTACAAACTTTTCTATAAATCTTTCCTGTATATTAAGGATAATAAATTATTGAATTAAAAAAGTAAATAAATTTAAAAAAAATTAACCCTAAGTCTTGATGGTAATATGAAAAAAAAAACGAAATTGGTGTACATGCAGTGAGCATAATGGAACCGTTAAAAGTCAATATATAGGCTAAGGAATTGTTAAACATCAATTTTGTTGAATTAAGGTTCTATAGGCAAAAAGGTCGAGTCTTTTAGTTCAGTTGTACATCTAAAACCAAATATAATCCACATTTAATGAAATCTCGCAGAAACTTCCAGAGACTTTAGTCACCTATAAGCCTGTTTTTTTTTTTGGTTTTTTCCCCCGAAATTGTGCAATTTAAAAATCATTAAAACATTTACGAGGGGGGAAAAAAATGATTATGTCTTCATGGCCAGGAAGTTTTGTTCATAGATAAGGTTGTACTTTGTCGAGCAGTTGTTCTTTGTCTACCGACAAGGAACAAGACTCGAAAGAAATAAAGACAAAGCAGTTAGAATTACACAATAATAATTCTCTAGCGCCACTGTTCTCGAAAAGAGCCGAAATTAAGGTTCTATAGGCTAATAGTCTTTTAGTTCAGTTGTAAAACCAAATATAATCAACATTTATTGAAGGCACCACTGTTCTCAAAAAGAGTTTAAGTCGAATCTAATCGTTTAGTTTTAATTATAAGTGAATCTTAATAATTATAGAACTCTGTGGGCCGTCCGGGCGTCCTTGCTTGCTTGAATCTTGTTTGGCAATATATTCCACTTTTTATTGTGAGGTAAATCAGGATGATAACATATTAATATATAGATAATCTTTCTTCTTCTATAATATAAATCTCACCTGTCTGTTTAAACGTATGTATGTATGTATGTATGTATGTATGTATGTATGTAAAAACTTTTGACAGAGATGACACAAGATCGATATCGTTTTGAAACTCGACCCTTCGGACGACAAATATCGAAAAATTGGCTAAAAACATTAATTCCTTCACTCTCAACTAGACACTTTTTTACAGGGAGGGGTAGCAAAAAATCGTTCCTTCATGACAATTTAGCCAAACACGCATGTACAAAAAACGTTCTTTCTTGAATTAGTTTAGATATTAAAAAAAAAAACAAAAAAACATCCTAATTTCGCTCACGCGGTCATAGACCAGTCATTATAATAGGAGCGTCGTTATCTTCAGATTGCACGTTCGAGCCAAAATATCAGATATATATTTTTTTTTACGATTTTTAAAGTTTTAATATTGAAACATATTTAATATTGAAAATATTTATACCATTTTTTCGTTGTTTTTTTTGTTCATTTTTTGTATTTTTCCATCACGTTCGCTGTTTTTTTTGTTTTTGTTTTTTCAATTTTTTTAAGAAGTTTTTAACATCATTCGCTTATTCTTTATTTTGCTTCACGTTCGCTGTTTTTTTATAATGTTTAAACAGAGTTATTACGTTCACTTATTCTTTATTTTCCATTTTGTTTTGTTTTACCCCCCCCCCACCACCACCACCACACACCCGGGCAACGTCGGGTACCCCCGCTAGCGTCTATATAAATAAAACAATAGACGTATGTATGTGTGCTTAAATATTTAACCTATAAACTTCTGGTCACATCAAACTAAAATTAACAGGAAATAGTAATCATATACTAACGATGGTTTAGAACAAATAAAATCTTTGTTTGGATGGATGAATAATGTGTACAGAAATATGTCGGCAAGTTGAAATTCAAAATGTTCATTTCAAATTGCCGACATATTACTTTTGTACATGCGCAAATTCCTTCATAGCTTGAAGGGATTTCATTTTAAATCTGTCTCATCTATCTGTCGATAGCTCAAACGGTAGGGAACGCAGATGGAGCACTAAATGTTTTAGCTTCGATTTTAGCTTATGGCACCCAAGTCATTTTTTTTTTTTTTTTTTTTGGCTTTTGAAATCATTACTATATATTAGGTACAATATAATATTCAATAGAGAATTGGCTGTGTAATAATAAATATGAAATCTTCATGAATGAAAATAAATATATTTAAGCGTATTTTACGATCGGTAAGCCACCCCTCCCCCCCACTCCCACCGCTAGTAGACGATTAAAAATAAACCCTGTGCTTTGTCTTGCCTGTCATAGTCGTCGGGTTGGGGTTGGAGAAATTAGGCTGGAATCTGTCTGTACCATTGTTGTAGTTTTACTAATCAATTCGTGATGTACAATCAGTAGAATTCCGTAGCTACCAGTCAGGGGAGGGTGCCAACTGACTGACCTCATATGTAGTCGCGCTTTTCATACAATGTCGAGGATGTATCCTCGACAATCAGGCCAACAGAGTCTTGGTTATGTAGCTTTTCCTCTGTCGGAAATTTTTTTTTCTTGTAAATGGGAAATCACTATTAGTCTAGTGCTAGTATAGCTCTGTGCAGTTTGAGAAGGTTCACCATCCCTTTTTGCACTTCACACCTGAGACGCCCATACTGGCGGAGGGGTTGGGGGCGCCAAGGGGGCTGCTCGGGCATTTTTTCATGTAGGCCAGAGTGCTCTACCTTTTGAGCGCTGGCTTTTCAATCTTCCACTTTCTGACCTTATGTCACATCTTTCCGCAGTAGGACGAAGGTAAACACTAACATTTCTTTTGGCTCGGAGCATAGTGTAGTAGTACCTGTTCTGATGCTACAATTAGTTTATTGTTTCTCAGTCAGTGAAGGAGACGTTTCTCGAGACTGAGGCAATTGTTATTTTTGTTCCAATCCAGAGCGCCACTTTTTAGGGAGCTGGACTTTTCCCACTTAAAGAACGTATCTTAATGTAATGCTGTTATATGCTCTGGTTAATACCAATTCACCTTGCTTACGGGCTAAGGGTTAGGTGGGGTGGTTTACACAAGTTAGAGATAGACCAAATGGTGGAGAAAAGAATGAATGTTTTTATGGCTGATATGGTAAACAAAAAAGGAATTTCTCAGCAAAGTAAAGTCTACATTGGCGACCGAAGTCTGCCTACACATATCACAAGATATCGGCAGTCGATCACATGTTTTATGTTAAAGTGACAAGACCACCTTGTAGATGATAAGAATTAACTTGAAAGGTGGAAAAACATAGTTGATAATAAAGTTTCTTTGAAAAAAAAAAAAAGGGGTTCTAGCCGCGTCATGGAGTAGTGGTAAGACGTCAGATTTTCTTTCACTTTCTTTTCCACCTTCGCGTCATAGGTTCAAGCCTACCTGCCTACTACCATTTTTTTTTTTTCATTTTTTTGTTCAACACACACCTAAACACCCGGGCAATGCTGGGCACTCAGGCTAGTCTTCTATAATATAAATCTCACCTGTCTGTTTAAATGTATGTATGTATATATGTATGCATGTATGTCTGCCTAAAACTTTCGATAGGGGCGACGGATTTTCAAGAGATTGATATTGTTTTGAAGCGCGACCCTTCGGACGACAAATATCGAAAAATTGGCTAAAAACATTAATTTCTTCACCTTCAAATGGGTACTTTTCTACAAAGAAGGGTCGCTTTTTTCACCGATATTTTCGAAAGTCATCCACTTTTTTCAGTTGACTAGCCTTAATTTAAACCTTCATCACTTTTTTTGCTCAACACACACCTTCAAACACCTGGGCAACGTTGGGCACCCAGGCTAGTCTATGTATATAAATGCGAAAATGTGTGTGTGTATGTATGTATGTATGTATGTATGTATGTATCTATGTATGTATGTATGTTCGCTTTTTGTGTATGTCCACAAAAGGCTTTTTTCCGGGAAGCAATTGGTCGGCTCACTCCTTCTTAAAACTTGTTATATGCTGTCTAAATGATAATATCTACGAGTTAAGAATGGGGGTCGCCTGTCTATTTAATTTGCCCAACTTTGTAAAGCTAAATATTCCACATTTTTGGATCACTGCATGTGGATTCGGCTTTTTTGTATAAAAGCGAAACATCCGAAGCTTAAGACATCGTTCCCGGCACGATCGTCGGGAACGTCCAAAAGCAATCAGCTTTGATCAATGAGGAGTTTCTCCTTATATCAGACAATTGCTATTCAATTTGAACAATCCCCTTTTTATGGAGAGCTGGTTCCCCCCCCCCCAACATCTTGGAGAAACAAAAGACAAAAAAACTGCCCTGCAGTAAATAAAATACTACCCCGCAGTGAAAGTTGACCTCATTAAGTCATTAAGTATGGGCACCTGCCAATTCTTAATACTTAAATAAATTCAAACATCTTTCCCTTAGTATTTCTTGCTGGCCGATCGGTTAACGTTGCACTTTTTTTTACACATTATTTTCCAACTTCGCCTCAAGGCTTCGGGTTCGATCCTTCCTACTTACTTACTAAAACTCTTTTTTTACACTCCCCCCCCCCCGACACAAACACCCGAGCAACGTCACTTATTCTTTTCTTTTGATTTACCCAAAACCACACACACCTCGAAACACCCGAGCAACGCTGGGTACCTCCTGCTAGTCTATATATATGAAAGCAAAAATGTTTGTTTGTGTGTGTGTGTGTGTGTGTGTGTACGTGCATTTTTGTGTATGTCCGCAAAAGGTTTTTTCCTCGACCTTCTCACGGGGGTCGCTCATTCTTAAAAATTTTTTACCACGTCTAAATGATAATATCTACGAGATAACAAGGGGGTGTCACATGTGTATTTAATTTGCCCGACTTTGAAAAGCTAAATATTCAACATTTTTTGATTGCCGCATCTGGATTCGGCTTTTTCATATAATAAAACAAAAAAAAAAAACTGCCCCGCAGTAAATAAAATACTGCCCCGCAGTCAAAGTTGACCTCATTAAGTCATCAAATACGGGCACCTGCCAATTCTTAATACTTAAATAAATTCAAACATATTTCCTCTACTACTTGCTGCTGGCCCAGTGGTTAGCGTTGCACGTTTTTTTTCACACTATTTCCCAACTCGCCTCAAGGCTTCAGGTTTAATCCTTTCTACTAAAACTTTTTTTTTATAACTACCCCCCTCTCCGGACCCAAATACCCGGGCAAGAAGTCTTGCTTATTCTTTTGTTTTGATTTACCCAAAATCACACCTCGAAACACCCGGGCATCGCCGGGTACCCTCGCTAGTCTATAATATAAAAAGAAAATGTGTGTATGTGCATTTTTTTCTGTATGTCTGGCAAAGGCTTTCTTCAGGGTGGTTCTCGGCTTCCTTGCTCATTCTTATAACTTTTTATATGCTATACAGATCATAATATCTCACACTTACGAAACGTGGTCGTAAATATATTTTATTTCAGCCACTTTTATCTTACGATTACAACAAAATTCGCGCTGTGAATTCGTTTGCTGCTACCGCTACTATGGCATAAGATTTTACCTATTTCGATTTTTTAAACACTTATTTTCGATTAATCAAAAGTCCCTGGCTTCCTGGCCTCATGCTACGTCATCAGACTATTAAACTCAAGACTTTGGGTTCGAGCCTACCTCCCTCCCAAAACTTTTTTGTTTTTGTTCGTTTTTTTAATTTGAGCCTTCTTTTTGGATCTACACCTCAACACACACACAGGTAACCCCCCCCCCTCCCATTGGGTTCGAGCCTACCACCCTCCCCAAACTTTTTTTGCTGTTTTAATCTTTGTTTTTCTTCGTTATTTTAATATTTGTTTTCGAGCATACCTTCTTTCCAAAACTTTTGTTTTCTTTTTTATCTACCCCCCAACACACACACCTACAAACATCCGGGCAACACTGGGTACTCCCGCTAGTCTATATATATAAAGGGCAAAATGCATGTGCGTGTGTTTGTATGTCTTGCAAAAACTTTAGACACAGGCGACGGATCATGACCATGTTAATATCGTTTTAAACCTTGGTTCTTCGAATGACAAATATTGAAAAATTGGTCCCAAATATTCATTCCTTCACCCTTAACTCGGCAGTTTTGTACATGGAGGGGTAGTTTTTTGCGTCAACATTTCTGCAAAGTCATTGTATCCTTTCGATTGATGTCCCTGTCGGTGGGGCATTAGAATACACCGACTGCCCCCCTGCAGAGGGTAAAAGTCCCTCAATGGGGGTCCTGGATATGACCTTAAACTATATCCAGTGGTGAGGCCCCAGCTTGTGGGCTTTGGGGAGTGTGGAGCCACCCTTTAATTACCATTGCTCCCAGGTCCACTCTGACCCGGAGTGGTAGTACCTGTTAGGGTCCCAACTATGGGTTAAATAGAAACCGACGTGAAAACAACAAATATTTTCGATTAAAAATAATTTTCTTCAAAATCTTTGGATTCGGCATTAAATAACCCGAAAAAGGGTTGATATGCCGTAAAACAAAAACAACCAACAACCAACCTTTCGATTGACTATGCTTAATTTCAACGCTCTCTACTTCTGCTCAGGCGATGGAGACTCAATGTCTCCGAGTAAGACATTATGTTTTTTTCACTTTCTTTTCCTCCTTCGCTTTACGGGTTCGGTTCGAGCCCGGCTGCCTACAACCACTTTTTTTTTTTTTGTTTTGCTTTTATTACCCTTATCCTCCACACACCCGGGCAACACCAGGGACCTCCGCAATTTTTTTTTTTTTTAACACCTCTTTCTACCCAGGCTGTTTACTGTTGTTTTGTCCCCTCCCCTTACCCCCTCTCCTCCATTACTACACCACCTTTCCACACCCGGGCAACACCGGATACCCCTGCTTGTATTGTATATTTTTCATCTTATGGAAAATAAATAATACAAAATGTATTCATTCATTGTTTCTATCTCTGGGCAATGATGGAGAAATCCTTCTAGACTGAGGTAATTTTTATTGTCCCAAATCCACTATTCTAGTACTGGTAATTGCTTCTGGTTTCTTCTTTATTTGTCCTCAATCAGTGGAGGAGAACTCCTTTTAGACTGAGGCAATTTTCATTTTTGTTCCAATCCAGAGTGCTCCTTTTTGGGGGAGCTGGATTTTGCCTACATTCAAAAACGACCTTGCATCTACCCTTACTCTTGTGCTGATTCCAAGTAAATAAGAAGAAAGTGTAGTATCTGTTCTGATGCAACACTTAGTCTATTTTGTTCTCGGTAAGTAAAGAAGAAATCCTTCTAGATTGAAGCAATTTTTTAAAATTGTTGTTGCAAACCAAAGTGCTCTTTTTCGGGAGCTGAATTTTTTTCCACATTAAAAACCGACCTTGTGTCTAACTTTGTGTTCATGGAGAGGAAAATTAAGAGGAACAAAAGATTCACAGAATATATTCCAAAGAGAGAACTCAAAAAAAAAAAAAACCCAACTCTGCAGCATTTTTATAAACACACTAGCGGGAGGTACCGGGCAAAGCCCGGGTGTTTGGAGGTGTGTGTGGTGTTAAATAAAAAAGAACCCGAGGGGGGGGGATCGAACCCGAAGCCCTGAGGCGAAGTTTGAAAATAAAATCGGCCAGCCAGAATGAGTTAGTGAAAGATGTTTGAATTCATTTAAGAACCAAATTGACAGGTGCGCTGCCGGAAGTCGTCGAGCGTTACGATGACGACATAGGTTTGCTTGTTATAAGCAAAGTAAAAAAAGAAAACAATGTTAACACTTAAGCGGGAAAAAAACCACAAAATAAACTAACGTAAGGCAAACGAACGATGAAAACAGAAAACGAACACGTGAAAAATGGCTTAAATAAGCCTGTTTCGATATTAAAATTTAAAAAATCGAAAAAAAAAAAAACATCTCACACTACGATTCGAACCCAAAACGTTTAAATAATGAACAAAGGCCTGAACCAACTGAGCTAACGCGACGTACATGAATTTGTTTGGTTTTTCAACTATTTAAAGTAAATCAGGTCACGACGTCATCTGACGCATGCATAGAATCGGTCATTGTCATGAGAGGACCGTTTTTGTTGGACCCCCCCCCCTGTCGAAAATTGTCGATTTCGGGGTGAAAAAGTTAACGTTTTTGGCCAATTTTTCGATATTTTTCGAGCAAAGGATGGAGCTCCGATGTGATACCGAGTTTGTGAATTTTTGTTGCATCTGTCAAAAGTTTTTAGCAGACATCCAAACATACACACATACATACATACATACATACATACATACATTTTCGCTTTTATATATATAGATGAGTGGCCTTAGCAATGACAACAAGGTCAAGTTCTGCACCATCGAAGTAGAGAGTGTGAGCCACATGGCATCTAGTTGTAAGGTTTTGTTGGGGGACGGCTACTCTACAATCTGACACACACACATGCGCATACACACGCACACACACAGACTAACCAAGCAGATCAAGCAGTTGCATGCACACACACACACACACACATATGGAGGTTTAAGTCAATCAACTTGTCATAACACATATGCAATCAGACATACAGAACTTGAATGCCTACTAGACACTTTCCTCGAGTGTTTAAGGTCTCTCTATGCAGGGATTTGCCAGAACAACCTGGCATGAGGATGCTTTTTCTCTAGAAGTAAACCCTGACCAAATATTTGAAATCACATAGTATTCGCTGTCCAAATCAGGCCCCATTTTTTTTATGGCTAACACACATTAGCTTTTAGGAGGAATGGTACACCTTCTCCAAGTGATATTACCTCAAGTAATAGCACAAAGCTGGATACTCCACCAGACTAGATAAATTCTTGGGTCAATTTTTACAACATGCCCCAGTGTATTATAACCCCCCTCTAACCTCCCCATGTTAAGAACGGCTTTTGAGGTTGGGGGGGTGTTTATTCCGAAAGCCGTTTTTAAAATGGGGAGGTTGGGGTGCTTATAATACGCTGGGGCACGTCGTAAAAATTGATTAATTCTTGTCCTGGAATCCAGTAAGACCAAGATATCAGAACAAAAGATATACTACAACGTATGAAAATGTTTAATTGGGGAGAGGAAAATTATGTTCTCAATTTCTTTATTAACTCAGTGTTTGAGATAAAGAACTTTAATAGAACATTTGAATATCTATGTATCTCATATAGAGTTCAAGTGTTAGCCCCAGGTAGGGGGCCCCTTGATTTCTGAGAACTTCGACTGAAGTAAAATAAAACAAAACAAAACATACAAATATTTTCTGGAAAAATGAAGGTTTTATAGATTGGCTAAAAAGAGGATAACTCCACTATCATCAAGAGCAGATTACAATGGCTGCCCAAGATCAAAATTTGATGACCAACACTTTTAAGAAGAATGGTCTCAGTAATAACAAGTACAGGTTTTGCCATACAGAAGTAGTGAGAGTGTGAGCCACCTGACATCTAGTTGTGAGGTTCTGCTGGAGGATTTTGTTGGTTGTTTTTTTTTTTTACGGCATATCAACCCTTTCCAGGTTATTTAATGCCGAATCCAGTGATTTTGAAGAAAAAGTTTTTAATAGAATATATTTTTTTTCAAGTCAGTTTTTATTTAACCCATAGTTGGGATCCTAACAAATACTACCACTCCGGGTCAGAGTGGACCTGGGAGCAATGGCAATTAAGGGGTGGCTCCACACTCCCCAAAGCCCGCAAGCTGGGGCCTCACAATCGTATATAGTTTAAGGTCATATCCAGGACCTCTGTTGGAGGACGGACACAATGGAATGTGTAAATATCTCCGTTGGACCATCTGTAAAAAAGTTGAATGTCGAATGCAGCAGCAAGTATTGGGAACATATATCAGAAAGAACAGTTGGAAATAAGTCATGCACCATACACTCTGACTATACAATTCCTACAGCTACGTACCTAAAAAACGGAGTTATTACACCTGACATAGTGATATGGGATAAGAAGTTATATTTAAGTTGTTCATAGATTTATTGTGCACACGCATACACGCACACACTATAATCAGGAGAGAATTATAATGGCTGCCCAAGATTAAGGCTTAATGACCAATGTCTTTAAAAAAGAAGTGCTCTCAGTAATAACAAGTACAGGTTCTGCACCACCAAAGTAGTGAGAGTATAATCCACCTGAGATCCAGTTGTAAGGTTCTGCTGGGGGGCAGCTACTATACGATGCGAAATAATGGAGTGTGAACCCGGCTTCAACAAACTTCTGAGACTGACTTTTACTCCTGACCTGAAATAGAAGAGCTGCATCAGATCCATTGCCAAAATGATTAGAAAGATGGTGGGATCATTCCACTGCTCCAGAAAGTATCTCATTCCTGATGCAATCCTCCACTTGCACAGAAGTCAAATATAGCCTAAAATGGAGTCCTGTTGTTACATCTGGGGCGGAGCCTCAAAAAGCACCCTTTCCTGCCTTGACAGGGTACAGAACCGTCTTTGAAATCTAGTGGGCAATGACCTTTTCGCCTCCTTACTCTCTCTCTTTCTCACAGAAAAGACGCTGCAAGTCTTTCTCTACTCTATCTATACTTTCATGGTAGGTGTTCGACAGAGCTCCAATCTATGGCCCCTCTCCGGTAAACATTCACAAGAAATACTCGCCTAGCTGAAAGAACTGTCAGCAACTTTTCTCACGTCCTATCTATGCCCAAAACTAAACGAAAATCCCACGAGCAGAGCTTCTTCCTTAAAGCTGTGTGTCTGTGGAACACAATACCGTCTGTCTGCTTCCCAACTGACTATGTCATGGTCGTTCTCAAGTCTAATGTGAATAAATTCCTACTGAGTTGTCCATTTAGATAATCTTACCCTACCCAAGTTTCCATCATGACTGATATTGTCTCACCACCTACCTAATACTTAATCTTTATCCTCGAGTAGCCTCCCAACCGTGATAAGTGGCGACCTTCTTAGTAAAAAAAAAAATCTTCACTGGATGATCTGTAAGAAGTTGAATATTGAATGCCGCATCAAGTCCTTGAACCATTTTTTTTTTAAATGGAAATCGCTCCAGGCAAAGCACAAAGCCACTTGTTGTAAGGAGCTAAAAAAAAGTTAAAAACAAAAAGTAAACTAACAATATCAACTTAGAAAACAGCAATTCTTCCCCCTTTGTCAGAAACATTGCTCATGGAATGTGAGGACTAAAGGACAAAATAAGGGAAGCGAGAGTTATGAGGTTGACGAAAGTAAACCCAAAGGTTCACTTATGACATCCAATCATTTTCACATTTAAAGGGGTCAGTAATTTTGGTGTCATTATGGGTGTTTCAATATTTTGGGCTTATAATGGGGTATGATCCCACACAGTCGGACGATTCTATTTATAAACGATGCTGCTAAGAACTGACGAATCAAATAATTCACGTTCTGCTACAAGCCAATCAGAAACCAAAATTGCTTCATAAATATTAAACCTTTTCTGGAGCAATTTCACATGTTCTTTCCCGGGTTTCGTCACGGTAAGAATATTTTGTTCTGTGGAACTGTCTACTACAAACAAGTCACCTCCCAGGACTTGTGTGGAACAGCGAACCATCTGAAACTGTTCTGAAACTCAAAATGGCGTACACTTCAGTAACTTTGGTGTCATTATGGGCTTTAAAATGTCGAAGTGTATACTCTCACACACGCACATATAGTCCTGGGAACATATATCAGAAAGAACAAGTGAAAATAAGTCATACACCATCCGCTATGACTATCCGATTCCTACAAGTGTGTACCTAGAATACGGAGCTAATACACCTGACATAGTTATATGGGACAAGAAAGAGAAAGAAGCAACCTTAGTAGAAGTCAGTGTTCCCCAATGATGCTGGGTTTGAACAGAGCTGAGAGGGAAAAGATAACGAAATACCAATGTCTTGAAAAGAAACTGGAATTTTAGGAAGATTTCCGTCATTCCAGTAATCTTAGGAGCAACCGAACTCATGAAGAAGAATTTAAAAAACTACCTGGCAAATATGCTCGATGAACCAAGTGCCAGAGAATTACACTTAAAAGAACAGTTAGAATCCTAAAAAAAAGAGATCCCTCAATCGGAATGTATGAGATAGCAGGTGAATGTCTGGCATCTAGTAGGATGCCCCATCTCCAGCTAAGACAAAATGATAAAGAAGAAGAAGAAAAAGAAGAAGAAATTAGGAAAGTAGAAATTCTGACAACAACACACACAAACAAATACACACAAAAGGTGAAGAATTGCTGTTTTCTGGGTCATAATCTATCAATCTAAGAATCATTGTTAGTTTTTGACCTTAAAGTAATATATTTTTTTAGCTCCTTACATCAAGTGGCTTCATACCTTGTCTGGAGGATTTCCATAAAGAAGAAGAAGAAGAAGAAGAAGAAGAAGAAGAGGCGATTTTATTTAGCATAAACAAAAAATTCACAATTGTTTATACAATAAAATATAATATTACAAGATTTTTGCTGAAACACTAATCGTTTTGGAGCAGATGGGGGGTCGGGTCGGGTCGGGTCGGTTGTTATGCATTTTGTCGAATATCTTTTGAACTCACACTACACTAGATACCCACCAAAATACCACATTCACTCTATAGCTTGATTCTACTTTAAACTCTTCAAGTGATTTAAATAAAATCTTATTTGTATCTACGATAGGGATAGTAGGTGACAACTGATAAAAATCCCCAAAAGAAAGAAAACTAAACAAAATGCCCGAGGGGACAAGTTAGTAAGGCACTCCTGACATAATTCACACATTTAAGCATACTGATACATGAACTGTGTGCGAAACAACTTCATCATGACGCCAATGTTACACACACACACACACACACACACACACACACACACACACACACACACACACACACACACACACACAAACGCGCATAGCAGATACACACACGTGGATGCACACACACACACACACATGCACACTTGCATATAGCAAATACAAACACACAAACGCACACATAATAAATCCACACACAAACACACGCACACACAACAAATACACCATCATCATCGGCGGTCACTCGTGTACGAGTAAGACTGTCCTCCGTTGTGGCTTCTGTGGGTCCTCAGGTGAGCATAGAGCCCAATCCTAGACCCAATTTGTCTTGTGCAATTTGGGCAGATAAAGGTAGTGGTGGTGGGGTGGGGTTGGGTGTGTCTGTATGATAATCTGTCCTTTCTGTGCTTGCGTTTATCCTCAGCAGCTTGATTTAGGTCACTACTATAAAGCGCAGCACCTTTGTGGACAGCGCTCCTCCATGCCAACCTGCTCCCAGCCACGTCCTCCCATGTCTCAAGGTCCATGTGAAACCGCTTTAGATTTGCTTTGATGTTGTCCTTATACCTCATCTTTTGGCCACCCTGGGCACGCTTTCCCTCAACAAGCTGAGAGTAGAAAATCTGTTTTGAGAGGCGGAGATCCGGCATTCGGACAACATGACCAGTCCATCTGAGCTGGCGTTGAGCAACAGTAGCGGTGATAGTGGGAATGTCAGCCTCACTCAGGACGCTGGTGTTGGTGCGTCGGTCCTTCCAACTTATTCTGAGGATTTTTCGGAGGCATCTTTGGTGGTACGTCTCCAGGGTTTTTACGTGCCTCCTGTATGTGGTCCAGGTCTCTGATCCATAGAGAAGAGTGGGCAGCAAGACAGCTTTATATACCATGATTTTGGTCTTTGTCAGAAGGTCACGGTTCTCAAATACTCTCTTCCTTAGCCTTGAGAAAGCCCCACTGGCACAGCTGAGACGGTGTTGTATTTCATCATCTATGTTGGCTTTTGATGATAGGATGCTGCCTAGATATGGGAAGTGGTCCACATTTTCCAGTCTAGCGTTGTCACGCATACACACAAGTACACACACAAACACATTGCACACACGCACAACAAATTCACATACACACAAAAAATAAACACACAAACAGACACAACAACAAATACACACAAACACGTACAACAAATGCACATAACAACACACACAACAAACACACACAACAAACACACAGAAACACATACACACACAACAAATACACACATAAATATGCACACAAACACATGCACACACACGCACAACAAATGCATGTAAACAACACACACAAACAGAAACAAATACACACACAACAAACACTCGCATAAAAACATATACACACAATAAATGCACACATAAATATGTGCACAAACACACGCACATACACACACACAACAAATACATAACAAACACACACACACATACACAACAAACACATATACACACATACACAACAAATACACACACAAACACACACACAACAAACACATCCACACACAAGCACACACACGCAACAAACACACACACGCAAACACACACACGCAAACACACACACACAACAAACACACACACAAAAAAAAACACATACACACAACAAACACACAGACACAACAAATACACACACAAACCCACACACACAAACCCACACAGCAAATACACACACAGACACACACACAACAAACACGTACACATGCACACACACACAACAGACACATCCACACACATGCACACACACGCAACAAACACACACATGCAAACACACACACATACAAAAAAACACACACACACACACACACAAAAAAACACATACACACAACAAACACACAGACACAACAAATACACACACAAACCCACACACAGAAACCCACACAGCAAATACACACACAGACACACACACAACAAACACGTACACATGCACACACACAAATGTGTTGTGGTGACTGCGGAAATGTAAACGACAGAGAAATAGTAAAAGAATGAAAAGGAATGGTGATTGGACGAATGGATCAAAATACATTAAGTTATGAGTAGAATAAACAGCGGACCCCCCTCTCCACTCTCCCCATAGTTTTGGTACCTTACCCTAACCCTAACCCTAACCCCCTCTCCACTCTCCCCATAGTTTTGGTACCTTACCCTAACCCTAACCCTAACCCCCTCTCCACTCTCCCCATAGTTTTTTTTTTTATTTTTTTTTTTTATTTACAAAGGCATCACCACATTATCAAGGCCCAGAGGCCACTCAAGGATAAGGGTTAAAGAGTGTACAGTAGAAATTGGTCAATATAGTAATCATTAGTAATGAAAATTTGGTAAATTTAATAACTTATATGGAACGGCTCATCAAGAACTTATTTACTTTAGACTTGAACACAACCATATTGTAGTCAGCCGGAAAGCAGGAAAACGGAAGACAATTCCACAGGCGTGCAGTTCTAAGAAAGAAGCTTTGTTCATGGAATCTACGTTTAGGTTTAGGCACAGATAAAGAGTGGGGGAAATTATTGATAGTGTTTACAGCTAGACGAGTGTTTCTTGTGAAAGTTTGGCGAGGGGGGACCATAGATTGAAGCTCAGTTGAACACTTTCCATGAAAATAACGATACATCAGAGACAAACTCGCAACATCTCTTCTGTGAGATAGAGGTTGCAAGGAGGAGAAAAGGACATCTCCTACGAGGCTACGAAGTCTATTTTGAACTCTATCAAGGCAGGACAAGTCCTTTCTAGCAGATCCTGCCCAGATGTGGCAACAGTATTCCATCCTTGGACGTACCCGGCTCTTATATAGATAGAAAATAGCATCAGCAGTGAGATATCTACTGGATCGATAGAAAGATCCCTCCATTTTTCCAGCGGCCTTGGCAACAGATTTGATATACGTGTTCCATTTAAGATCAGGAGTAATGGTCAAGCAACCCTAACCCTAACCCCCTCTCCACTCTCCCCATAGTTTTGGTACCTTACCCTAACCCTAACCCTAACGCTAACCCCTCTCCACTCTCCCCATAGTTTTGGTACCTTACCCTAACCCTAACCCTAACCCCCTCTCCACTCTCCCCATAGTTTTGGTACCTTACCCTAACCCTAACCCTAACGCTAACCCCTCTCCACTCTCCCCATAGTTTTGGTACCTTACCCTAACCCTAACCCCTCTCCACTCTCCCCATAGTTTTGGTCCCTAACCCTAACCCTAACCCCCTCTCCACTCTCCCCATAGTTTTGGTACCTTACCCTAACCCTAACCCTAACCCCTCTCCACTCTCCCCATAGTTTTGGTACCTTATCCTAACCCTAACCCTAACCCTAACCCCTCTCCACTCTCCCCTTAGTTTTGGTACCTTACCCTAACCCTAACCCTAACCCCTCTCCACTCTCCCCATAGTTTTGGTACCTTGTACCAAATGTGTAAATGGAATTCAGTTTTTTTTTTTGCGAATAAATAATCTAGACATGCGTTTGCCTCATTTAGTCCTTTAGTCCTCACATTTCATGAGCGATGTTTCTGACAAAGAAGGAAGAATTGCTGTTTTCTTGGTTGGAATCTATCCATCCAACGCTTATCATTGGCAAGTTTTTGACCTTGAAATATATATATATATATTTTTAGTTTTTTATGTAAATGGCTTCATGCCTTGTCTGGGGTTATTTACATAAAAATAAATAAATAAATGGTGCTTGTGCTTCTATGTTACCGTGCTATTTTTTTTAAATATTATTTTCAAGTTAAATTCAATTTTTACGATATTTTTGGGGCATTAAATTGTTAGCTGAAAGTACAGTATAATTACAAAACACCAATCCACTGTTAAGAATGGGTTCTAAATAATAAATGGCATTATTTCAGTGCGGTATGCACTAGTACCAAGCATATAAATAATAAAGAAAAAAAAAAAAAAGAAAAAATACTCCAACATCGATTTTGTCTCCAGAAGGAGAAGAGATTCTTCTCGACTTGGGCAATTTTTATTTTTGTACCTGGCTCTATTAAACAATTACATAATCACACTACTAATAATAAAAACAATAAAAACGAGATATTGTACAACAGTAAACACTGGTATTGTGATGAGTTCACCATAATAATGTGGCTTACTTTTAATTTGCTTTTTATATATTTATTTATTTTTTTTCTATGCGTAACTGAAGTCTGGGTTTATAGGTTAATTTTCACCGAGAAACGATAGGTACTACCTGTTCTGACGTCATAGAGAGTATCCTTGACGTCATAGTGCGGGGAAACCACGTCAGTCTTGTGAGCGTGACGCGAAAATGCGTTAAAGACAAGAATAAAATCGATAATGAAGACGTTCAATGATTCGCATAGACTATCTTAATTTATTGGGGAATAAATAAATAAATAAATATTTATAAATAACTTCCACACCAATTTGCGCGCGCGCGCACACACACACACACATTTATATATACGCACACACACACATACGCATGTGTGTTTTATTGTTGCTATTAACCAGAACAGAAAACCAATCACACATACGAATGCGCGTGCGCGCGCGTGTGTGTGATTGGTTTTGTGTTGTGGTTAATAGCAACAATATCAGCAACATCACACAAAACGAATTATACATATATACAATTACGAATTATATATATATATATATATATATATATATATATATATATACAAATTAATTACCATTAGCGTATGAAGCGTGAAGCGTCTGAAGCGATGCCTTTTGTGCAAACAAATTGAGC
The DNA here is from genome assembly GCF_053919585.1 of Euprymna scolopes. Taxonomy (NCBI): domain Eukaryota; kingdom Metazoa; phylum Mollusca; class Cephalopoda; order Sepiida; family Sepiolidae; genus Euprymna; species Euprymna scolopes. Next base: position 22,826,402 of record NC_136492.1, on the reverse strand, counting down.
TTAGGTATTTGGACAATGTCGAAACACTGTTAATTCACGGCCCGCATAGCAGCAGCCGAATAGCGCAACGGTTAGAATTCTCTATATACCAAATTTCACGTCTGTAGATCAAAAATACGTTGAGTGTATAGGTTGAGAATTGTCCTCACACACACACACACACACACACACACATACACACACACACATTCTCACTTTCATATATATATATACAGAGAGAGAGAGAGAGAGAGAGAGAGAGAGAGAGAGAGAGAGAGAGAGAGAGAGACCACAGAGAAAGGAGACGTCGCAATATTAAAATGACGAATAGAGAAATCATCAGTTTATATTATGAATCATGAAATGGTTTCTATTTTTATAATGTACAATGACAATTTTCACGACTTTTTGTCTGCAACATATTTTCGATTTTTGTTAATTTTATTTTCAAAAATAAAATATTCTTTTTTACTCGACAAAATGACAAAGGTCAACATTGATCTTCATATTCAGACAAAGAATATTCATTAGGCAACAAATATACCAAGATACACTGCAAATTAAACCTGAGCACTAAACATCAGATCTACATGTCAGCTGGTCTGCATGACTCTGTGACGAACTGCTTACGGTCAAAAGATTTAATGTTATATGGTAGCAGATGTGATGTTGCTAGTCTCAGTCTTTTTTTATAAATACTATGTGTTCTTCAGAATTATCTAATCTATTCCCGGCCTCCTTTGTTGCAGCTCATTTGACTCGTTGGTCTAATAGTCTCCATCGATTTGCTGTTTTGATACCTCATTGTGATACAGCTTTCTTTCCCACTAACTTCTTTCCAAGAACTGTAGGGTGTAGGAACTTTATTCCTGCTGACTGTTTTCCTCCTACCACAAAACAGGAGGTGCCTGTTGGCCTTTGTCTTAAAAACATAATCATCTTTCGTTCCTGTCAACTCTTACATCAACTGGCTACATGCCTTGTCTGGAGTGATTTCCATAATCTATTTTCTATGTATATATACCTATAAAGCTGAGTTTTTTTCTCGCTCTGACATTGATATGAAAAGCCCACTTTTTTTATTTAAAAAATTATTAAAACAACTTAATATACTCAGTCATGGATATGTGAGCAACTACATGAAGATTAACTAATTTGCATATTCCTTTGAAAGACGAGCGCTAATTAATTACTGATTCATTTTTTTATGATTTCTTATTATATGATTGGTTTCATTTCACTATTATGCTGGATTATATTTATGCATAGTTTCTACATTCTGCATAATTGAGTGGAATAAAAGATGTAAACGTTCTAGCACATGGAAATATCTATCTATCTATTTATCTCTCTCTCTCTCTCTCTCTCTCTCTATATATATATATATATATATATATATATATATATATATATATATATATATAATAAATTCCACAGCCAAACAACGTCGCAGTCCACAAGAGCCATGACAGTCAAAGAACCGGAAGTCCAAGACTCGAGTTTCGCCCTCATTTGGGCTCATCAGTTAGACACATCCGAACTCGGGATTCGAAACCCGAGCCTCTTGCATGCAAGGCAAGCACTCTACCAAATGAGCAAACAAATATCTCATATATATATATATATATATATATATATATATATATATATATATATATATATATATATATATATATATATATATATATATATATATATATATATATATATATATATATATGTTCTAATGTTCCTCTGATAAGAACATTAACCATGTCTCAGGTCAGACATGGCAAAATATATTTTTCTCCTCTAAACTTTTTAATTTTTAATTTTCTTGTCCGATGAGATCAATAATGATCGAAACAGTCTGCACATCGTAACAAGATATGACTATATTTACATAAAGAAAATAAAAATTAAATCTCTCTCTCTCTCTCTCTCTCTCTCTCTCTCTTTCTCTCTCTCTCTCTCTCTCTCTCTATATATATATATATATATGTATGTATATATATATATATATATATATATATATATATATATATATATATATATATATATACCTTTGAAATTAATAATAAAATTTTTTTCATATAGACACAGGAAACAGGAGTTTAAAGATTTACAGGTACTAGATTTGTTTCAAGAATCCCCCAGTTGTTGCAGGTGTACGGTTATTTTGAATCAAGTTTAGGTAGTATGTAATTAGTGAGGTTTTGTTGGGGTGGTTGGAGTTATTAAAGGAGCATTTATGAACTCTAAATCGGTCTTCAAATGAAATTCCAGCAAGTCCTATGTAGTATTTTTGATCATTAGGGTTTTCTGTAGGGGTGATTGTAGTTTTGTAACTTACTTTTGTCTGTAGGCATTGTTGTTTAAGTGGACATTCTGTTTTATTTGTGCAGTTACAGTTTTTTGTGTTATTGTTATTATTGTGATTGTTGTTGTTGTTGTTGTTGTTGTTGTTGTTGTTGTTAAGTATTCTATTATTATGTTTCTTAAATTTTTAATATATATATAAGTGACTCTGTTGGTATATGAGTGTGAAAAGTCTCTACCAAACTCCTCTCTGAATATTTGGTCTACAGAGTTGAAATTTGATATATATGGTATTTGGACTTGTAGCACACTTTCAATTTGGTCCTTAGCGAGCAAAGTGGTTGAAATTGAAAAGGAACAGTTGACCTTCATTTTTTAAACTTTTATATTCACCTGTCAGTAGCTCAGACGGTAACGATGCTGGAGAGGTCAATAACAACTAATGCTGGAGTGCTAAATGTTCTGGTTTCGATTTTAGTGGATGGTACCTAAGTCATGTTTTTTTAATATAATTTTTGAAATTATTATTATATGTTGGATAATAATCACCAGAGATGAATAAGAAATTTGCATGAATTAAGCATATTTTACAACCGGGCAACACTACTACTACTACTACTACTACTACTACTACTACTAATAATAATAATAATAATAATAATAATAATAATAAGTTATAAATCATATTATAAAGAGATAAATGCATCATGTAGATTTTTTATTATTTCAATTTTTTTTCAGGGGCAACAGTGTAGCATTAATTTGAGCTGTCCCCTTAAGAACCATTTTTTAGGCCTTTGGCATCTCAGCTGAGCTGCGATCGCCAGAGAGACGCCAGCAAGCGACCTATACAGACCTCTCTCACTCACCCTTCCCACTGCTACTTGTTGACGACTGCAGTCTGATGGCAGACGACACCTTCAAACAGACATTTACACTTTCTTTCTTTCTTTCTCTTCAGTCTGAGATACAATCTCGCCTTTTCTAGATGAACCCTTTATTATTGTTTTGTTAAAAGCAATGTCGTTTGGCCTTGCGTTTATTTAAGTAATTATTAGGAGAGAAATGCACAAAATGAATAAAAAAAATCTGCATGAATTAAGCGTATTTATATCACTACTACTACTACTACTACTACTACTACTACTACTACTACTACTACTACTACTAACAATAACAATAATAATAATAATAATAAAAATAATAATAATATTAATAATAATAATAATAATAATAAAAATAATAATAATAATAATAATAATAAAAATAATAATAATAATAATAATAATAATAATAATAATAACAATAATAATAATAATAATAATAATAATAATAATAATAATAATAATAATAATAATAATAATAAAAAGTTATAAGTCATATTATAAAGAGACACATGCATGTAGATTTTTTTATTATTTCAATTTTTTTATTTTTTTCTAGATGTGTTGCAGTTGCACAGAAGTAAAACTCCAAAACGGATGTGAACACAACCCTAAAGATATGCAATCGTATTTAATTTATTTTTTCTCCCAGGTCACTTCTGGTTAAGCTCTTATTTTCAATGAAGGGCGAGTTAGGTAAATGTGACTATCGGAATACCCTGGCCAAATCATCGCTAAAAAAAAAGAATCGTCCGCGTCCACCAAGATTAAACACTGAAACTTAAACACTGAAAACGAAATAGAACGAAATTTATTTATTTATTTAACTTGCTGCACTTATTTTTATTTATTTATTTTAGTTCAGTTACGCATTTACCAGAAAAGATGTATTTCCTTGTTATTATTTTAGCAAGAACGAATAACTATTTCATTATTTTTCTTACGAAAATGTTTCGTTATTAAAATAGTAATTCGTTCTTACTAAAATAACAGGGAAAATACATCTTTTCTGGTAATAATAAAAATTAAGTTCGTTTCATTTCGTTGTCGGTGTTTACGCTTGATGGATGCGGACGATTTTTTTTTTTTTTGGCGGGAATTTGGCCAGTGTATGCCGATAGTCACATTTACCGGCGTTTTATATATATATTTTTAATGTTGGTATTTTTCTACACGATACTGTATCTCTATGCGTATGAAAACAACCCATCTCGAATAAAAAGAGGCACTAGTAAATATGATGGTCTTTGGGTCTGAAGAAAAAAAGAATGCAAGTTAAAAACTTTAGTGCAGTTTTTTAGTTGAGCGATTTCCATAAAAAAAAAAATAATAATAATTAGTGAAAACAGAATATATTGAACAGAAAGACAAATTCAAACTTAAAAAGAGTGGTTATACATCAGTCTGACTGCAAAGTGTGCATAACCTTGAGAGACATATTCTCCTGGTCTTTATAATAAGAGGAAGATTACATTGTTATCCGTAAGGTGGACACCACAACACTTTGTTTATTCAAACTTATTTGTCTTTTAATTAATAGAAATTTATCAATAATTGTCAAATTTAACAAGTTGTTCATAATGTTTTTTATTTTTTTTTATCTTGGAATCCTTTGAGATGAGGGTTTCATAATTTGTGGATTCATTTTTTTTTTTTTTTTGCGGACTGTTATCCTCAGCTTCATAGTTGTTTTTTTCACCACGTTTCGGCCAACTCATCCTCTGACCTTCTTCAGGTAAGTAACCGCGACAGGATAGGAATAATGATTTATGTAACTTATCTCCAGTAATTATTGCCCTCGTGACCTTTAGCACAGTGAATAGAGGCAATGAGTCTCTACGATTTTAGGTGAGCATTATCTGAAGATAGCGGTTTCAATCCTACTCAAAGCAGGCCAGAGGATTAGTTAACCAAAACGTGGTAAGATGACAACAACTATGGAAGGCAGTAATTACTGGGGATACAGTTACAAGACTCAGTATTCCTATCCCGTCGTAGTTAACCATCTGAAGACAGCTAGAGGATGATTTGGTCAAAACGTGATGAAGATGAGGATAACAGTCCACAAAAAAAAAAAAGAAAAAGAATGCATAGTTCATATTCGTTATGTAAAACACATAAAAACATCAAAATAGTTCCACAGAGGAATTTTTCACTCTGTTTTACACTGCAAGATAAATTATTTTAGAAAATTCACATTGCTTCCAGTTTAAGTTGAGCAGAAAGTGGATCTCGTGTTTACTTTTTGCAACCTTGTAACTTTCCTTTTATTTTACTTTGTCCTTTAGTTTTCGCATTCCATGAACGATGTTTCTGACAAAGGGAGAATAATTGCTGTTTTCTGGGTTAGAATCTATCCATCTGACACTACTCGCCGGCTACTTTGTGACCTTAAAGTAGAATTATTTATTTAATTGTTTTTTAGATCTTTTGAGCAAGTCGCTTCAAGCCTTGTCTGGGGCAATCTATATATATAAAAGCGAAAATGTATGTATGTATGTATGTATGTATGTATGTATGTATGTGTGTATGTATGTATGTATGTATGTGCGTTTGCTTTTTCTGTATGTCAACAAAAGGCTTTTTTCAGAGAAGCAGTCGCTCGCTTCACAACTTTTTAAAACTTTTTATATCACATATAAATCGTAATATCTCACAGTTAACAACGAAGCTCGCCTGTCTATTTAATTTGCTTGATTTCGGGAAGATAAATATTCAACATTTGTTGCTCGCCGCATGTGGGTTAGTCTTTTTCCTATAACATCTTGGGGGGGGGGAAGCGTTCAGCAGTAAATGAAGGTACTATCCCGCAGTCAAACTTGACCTCATTAACTCATTAAAACGGGCACCTGCTAAATCCAAGTAATTAAATAAATTCAAACGTGTTTCAGTTAGCATGTCATGGTGGGGCAATGGTTAACGTCACAAGTTTTTTTTTGTTTTTTTTTCACACTTTAATTTACAACTTTGCCTCAAGGGTTCGGGTTCGATCCTCCTCATACTTACTTTTCTTTTTAACCTCCCACCCCCACCCCCGGAGTTTCCACACACACCTCCAAACACCCGGGCAACGTCAGGTACCCCTCGCTAGTTTCCAATAAAAAAAAGACCCCAGTTGCACGATTGCCTACCTTGTGTAGGAATGGCAATGGTTAAACTGTAGGTTTTTATACATGTGTGTGTGCGTGTGTGCGTGTGTGTGTGTGTGTGTGTGTGTGTGTGTGTGTGTGTGTGAGAAAATTAGCTGAAATGTTGGTTGATAGATTTACCATGTGTGCATCTGTATGTTGGGTCAGATATTTGTGTCAAAGTTCATTTAGAGGTCATACGTGTTTTGTGATCCTGATGAATGAGAAATTGAATTCTCTCAGATTTCAATTAACCGATAAAGTTTTCTCTTTGGTGAGGAGGTTATGTCGAGTCTGTTTATTCCTGCGTTTGTTTGTTTATCTACAGCTTAATCGTTGTAAGCGTGAGCGATCAGTCCTATCCTAAGAAAATATTTTATTCTGAACTGTGAGAGCTAGGAGGGTTGGAACATATAAGAAACGGTACAAGGATTGTGCAAAGGTGTGGAATTGATCACACAACGTGGGAGGCAAATGCACTCGGGGAGCGTAGTTGAGGAATGGAATAAGGGTTGGTGTAGAAAGATTTGAAAGTAAACGACGTCATCATCACGCTAAAGAGCTGAGAACAGCAAGAATTGTGCGCTGCAAAAATCAGCTTTGCACATAATTGCCAAACGATAACGTATGCCGGAATTATGATAGGATTTATGGATGAAAACACACAACGAAACCTCTGAAAACCGGTATACTTGATTTGAATGACGGCCATGATGATGGTGATGTACAGCACAGCATGCACATCGCTTGACCAATCCTCACTAAACTTGCTCACCAAAAAATCAGCCATGGTCCAACTTAAAACTGATTTAATTTTGGAATATCTAAGTCAAAGTTAAAAATCAAAGTCGCAGAAAAGTTGAAAATCTCATTTTTTTTATAAAATCCGATGTTTCTATTCATTGTATCAACTCACTGCTTGACCCATATTGTAGCCAATGAAGTTTCACAACTTACATGACCTTGACAATCTTTTTTATGGAAATCGCTCCAGACAAGGCGTGAAACCACTTGATGTAAGGGGCTAACAAGAATGAAAGATGATTATTGCAAAGGTAGGAGGTCCCTGTTGGCTGTAGTTTTGAAAAGACCAGCTCCAGACAAGGCATGAGGCCACTTCATGTAAAGAGCTAAAAAAAAAAAAAATACCACTTCAAGATCAAAAATTAGCTGACAATAAATGTTATATGGATAGACTCGAACCCAGAAAACAGCACGTATCCTCCCTTTGTCAGAAACATAGCCCATGGAATATGAGGAGTAAAGGACAAAAATAAAGGAAACGAGAGTTATGAGGCTGCTGAGAGTAAACCTAAGATTCATTTTTTACTCTACATCTTTGGCCCATCCTTATGTTGTCAGGCAAAGGTATACAGTCTCATTTTTTTTTTTTTTTTTTTTTTTTTTTACTCATAGGAGTCACCACTTATCAAGGCCCGGAGGCTATTCGAAGACATGGGTTAATTGGTGTACAATAGTCAATGGGATAATATCCTAGTAATCATTAGTAGTGGAAATTTGGTAAATTGGATTACTTAAGGGGGGCAGTTTATCAAGAATTTGTTTACATTGGACTTCAAAGACGGCCAAATTGTAGTCAGCTGGAAAGCAGGCAAACGGAAGAGAGTTCCACAGGCGTACAGTTTTAAAAAGAAGCTTTGTTCATGGAATCTACGTTTAGGTTTAGGCACAGAAAAAGAGTGGGGGAAATTATTGATAGTGGTTCCAGCTAGACTAATGTTTTTCATGAAAGTTTGGCGAGAGAGGAGACCATAGATTGGAGCTCAGACGAGCACTTGCCATGAAAATAACGATAAAGAAGAAACGTCTCTTCTGTCGGAAAGAGGTTGAAGGGAAGAGAAAAAGGCATCTCCCCACTAGATTACGAAGTCTACGTTTGACTTATCTTCTTTTTATCACCTAGCATAAGCTCATTCTAGATATGCTTTCTCAATTCATACAAGCAGGTTATTTATTGCTTGTTCAGTGTTATTCTATGCAATGGTTAAAAAAAAAATTTAAAAAAAAAAACGCTATTTTAGATATTTTAAATTAAAATATGGTCGAGTGAACTTCTACTTTATGAAAATACTAGCGGGGGTACCCGGCGTTGCCCGAGTGTTTGTTTCCGGGACGGGGGGGGGGGGGTTAAAAAATGTTATCGTAGGTAAGTAGGAAGGATCAAACCCGGAGTCATGAGTAAAAGTAGGAAAATAAAGTGTGAAAAAAAAACAAAAAAAAAAACATCTGCAACGTTAACAGTTCGGCCACCAAGAAAAGTCCATTCCAGTTGTTTAGGAAAAAAAAAAAACAAACAAACAAAAAAAAAAACGACTACGGTAGGTCGGCGCGAACGTGAAAATATAATGTGAATTGTCCAGCACGCTAACCACTATGCCACAGAGCACTGCAGCTTAGTTTAGTGATTTTAAATAACTTCACATGAAAGAACTACGAAGCCAAACCGGTGTTCTCTTCTCAACTGTTCCTTGTGAACGATCCCCAAACGGTGTTAAGTGGTGGCAGGGGGAGGAGGAATTTATTAGAGAGAAAATATTTTACCACTTCCATTGATCTTAACCGATTTTGGCCGTGACTTCTCAGCAGAAAAAGTATAGAAATCTAAGATTATCGAGGAATTTGAGAAATAATAAGCCTATAACACACCTCAGATATTGTTCTGCCGTTTGTGCATATTATATTTGCATGAAATATCTTGATTTTTAATCCTATTAATGTCAAAATCAGACGGGAAAAAATGAGTTCATTTTATTTATATAGAGAAGATTATTTCAGTATATTCATTTTCTTCTTTGGCTGTTCCTTCTTTCTTCTCTATTGATTCTATTTTTTTTTTTTTTTATCATTTTTGGAAAAAATATTTTAAACTATGATATTTTGATTAATGCAGATTTCGTATTTAGTATTATACTAGTCTGGGTGCCCGGCGTTGCCCGGATGTTTGGAGGTGTGTGTTGGGCAAAAAAAAAAAAAAAGTGGTAATAGGCAGGCAAGCAGGCTCGAACCCGTACCACGAAGGAGGAAAAGAACATGAAAAAAAAAACATGATGTCTTTGCTGTCGCGCCCATCACCAAACCGGAAGTGACGAAGGTTTAAATTAAGGCTAGTCAATTGAAAAAAGTTGATGACTTTCGAAAATATAGGCAAAAAAAAAGCGACCCCTCCCTGTAGAAAATTGCCCAGTTAAGGATGAAGGAATTAATGTTTTCAGCCAATTTTTCGATATTTGTAATCTGAAATGCCGAACTTCAAAACGATACCCAATCTCGTGATAATCCGTCGCCTTTATCAAAAGTTTTAGACATACAAACATACATACATACATTTAAACAGACAGGTGAGGTTTGTATTATAGATGATATTGGACCCAGTATATAGTAATGATTTAAAAAGTTTTTTAAAAAAATGACTCGTGCATCACCACCAAGAATCGAAACCAAAACGTTTAGCTTATGATTGACTTTTTCCTTTGACGTTAATGCCTGAGCTATGAAGACATGTTTGCTGCAAAGCTAAGAATTAAAACATGAACAAATAGGGATTACGTTACACATGCATATTTGTAATGCCATCGTTCGACCTTTACCTGGCAAGTTCCATTTTTTTTAATTTTCACACTTTTGCACACATTTTCCCTAACTAAGACCCAAATATAAAGTTTTGCATGGGTTCAAATACCTTATATATTAAGTTTCATGTCTGTAGACCAAAATCTGACAGAGGAGTTTGGTAGTTAAAATTTGTTAAACAAATATATATATGCATACATAAATATGGAAAGAAGTTGTGTTTACTATAAACTTTTTACACAAATATTATGCAAGTATAAATCATGTAGAATATCTGCATGAATATAATTACACATAATAGTTAACTAAATGATCATAGCATAAGAAATAAATATAATTACACATAATAGTTAACTAAATGATCATACCATAAGAAAAAAAATAATAGGGAATTAATTAAAATTAATGTTTTAAAGAATATGCAAATTAGCTAAATCTTTTGCTAATGAATGCAATAGCACGATCATATATAACATAGTTGTATTTTCTTTTTTAAATAAATAGAAAAGAGGCTTGCCTTTTTTCTGTTGTTCTTGGCCTTCGGACCAGGAAAAAAAAAATTTAAATTGGGTTTAAGTAGGAAGACCCCCCCCTCCCACCACACACACATAAATACAAATTTAAAATGGTAACCATGATTAAAGATGCTGGCCGAGAGAAAAATTATTTAAAATTTCCAATAGAGATGAGATGGATCAACCAACCTTACCATCCCCCCTTCTTTTTGAGTTTTTTGTTCATTTTTCCTATTGTATTTTTTTTTTCCTGTGAATAAAAATTTAATATCTCAAAGTGTAGTATCTGCCGGAACAGATACTACACTTTGAGATATTAAATTTTTAGCAAAGACCATATGTGGGGGTAACCCCACATATAAGACCTTGGTCAATGTAGGGGAAACCTTTCATACCAATTGTCACCATCCAGCTCCCCTACTCCCCGGGGAGTTGGTCCCCATTTCCCCTTCATTCCTCACATTAAAAATTGGCCTTGTGCCTAATTTGCTCGGTGGGAGAGCAAATAAATACCTGGCCTTCTGGCCGGGATCAAAGTGTAGTATCTGCCGGAGCAGATACTGCAAGCAAAGACCATATGTCGGGGCAACCCAACATATAAGACCTTGGTCAATGTAGGGGAAACTCTTCATACCAATTGTCACTATCCAGCTCCCCTACTCCCCGGGGAGTTGGTCCACACTTCCTCTTCACTCCTCACATTAAAAATCGGCCTTGTGCCTAATTTGCTCGGTGAGGGAGCAAATAAATACCGCCTTTTTTTTGTTGTTCTTGGCCTTTGGGCCAACATCAAAGTGTAGTAATACATTTAATATCTCAAAGTGTAGTATCTGTTCCGATGCTCCTCTTAAGGTAATTTGTTTCAGTCAATGGAGGGGAAACGCTTTATACTGAAACAATTATTATTTTTGGTCCGAATCAGAAGGCTCCTTTTACCTTCTTTTCGGGGAGCTGGTTTAACCCCACATTAAAAACGACCTTGTGTCACATTTTGCTTTCGTGGGGAAGCAAATAAATACTAATAGAGAAAAGGGTCTTTAATATGAATATCAATACACGCACACACACACACAAAAAAAACAAATTTATAGGGGTATAGATACACACACACACATACACACACACACACACATATATATATGTGTGTGTATATATATAATAAAACTTAGTTCTTACTATTGATTGTTCCTCACCTTTCAGCTGAGAATCATTCCATCTCATAACCTTTTATCCTCGCGTTACTCTTAGCCTTCATTAGTAGCAACTCAATAGTAAATAGTAAGGGCATAACTTTTTACGTTGGAAGATTTGTTCAATTTGTAAAAAGGCTTCTTGCCGTTAATCCTCCTCTCAGATGGCATTTTGTTAATCCCATTTTAATCTGCTCCCCATAACAACCAGATTTAAACAGAAGTCCTTTCGTTTAACAGAAGATACCGAAAACCACATCACTTAGTCACAATAGTATCTATCATTATCATTATTATCATTATTATCATTATAATTATTACTATTTACTATGAATCTGACAAATCAATTAACTCTCTGGCCTGCTTAATATATTACCTCCCCTTCTTTCGCTCGCCAACTGACAGGCCGTTTCTTGAACACCTGGCAGGATTTAACATGATGTAATCACTTAATGAAAGCTTTTCATTGTCCAAACTGTTTCATCTAATAAGTAAACTTAATCTACAATTTTGTCTTAATTTACCCCCCCTCCTCACCCCGCTCAAAAAAGGGGGGGGGATGAAAATAAATAAAAGCCTTCCAAAAGCTGCTTATTTTAAAGTTGACCAAAAATTTAGATGTTGCAGCTAATAATGATGTTTGCCACTTGAACAGAACAGCTGCTTCATTTAAGGTTTTAGAAGCTTACTTTTATTTAATGCCTGCAATACCTGCCCAATGACGCGGGGGTTGGTGCGGGGGGAGAGGGAGAGGAGATACTTTCTCTTTCTCTCTACTTAACCTAAACGAAGCTTTCATGAGCAAAGTGTCTTTACTTGGCACTGCTGGCCAACTGACTACAGTATAGCCGCGTTCAAGTTCAATGTAAACTAATTCTTGTGTAGTCGTCCACTTAAATAATCAAATTTTGTCCAATCACAATCATTGTCTCCTATCATTACGGTGTTATCCTTGAGTGGTTTTGGGCCTTACAATTGTTAAACTTCTGACCGACCAACAATATGGATTTAGGCAAGCTCATTCTACGGCAGATATCTAAACTGTAATCTGAACGTATATACCATACACTTTCCAAAGCAGGGGAAGGTAGACCAGTAGCCGTAGATATATCTAAGGCTTTTGGCAGGGTATGGCACGATGGTCTTCTCGGGAAAATCAGATTATACATTATCACTGAACGAATACTTAACATAATTAAATCCTTCTTAAATAAGAGAAGAATCTAGTTTGTTCTCGACGATTGTGCATCTAAACAATATGATATAAATGCGGGTGTACCTCAGGCGTCGATCCTTCGACCTTTATGATCTATATATATATAAATTCATATTCCTGTCTGTCTGTTTGTTTATTTGTTCGTGTGTTTGTTCACAATTTGATTAATATATACAAAAGATCCATTACTTTATTATTTTATTCATTCCTATATATAGTATGATTCTTGCAAAATATACGATTAAGACGTGACCTCATTTTCATTTACATTAAGGAAAATCGATTTTATTAAATAACAGTGTGTTAGTTATTATTTATAGTGAGATAATTGTTTTAAATGTTCTATTTAAGTTTATCATTTAAATTTGATTTATATTGATAAAATATTTAATTTAATTTATTTTTACCGACATCGATTTTTCTATAAACCAGTTTGAGTTATTTCCCCTGGATGCTAACTTTGCTCTTTTTGTTTTTGTTTTCTTTTTCGGTGTATATTGAAACTAAAAACTTTCAAACATTATTTTTGGAATTAGTTTGAATAAAATAATTTCCGTGATTTCGCAATTAACGTTGTGGTCCAGTAGATTTTTATTTTAAAATAAACAAACAATTCAATTCAACTACGATTCTTTATTTAAAAAAAAAAAAAAAAAACCAAAAAACTTTCATTAACGTTTTTTTGCCCAGTCTTTTTTCTTCACATTTTTTTGACATCGTAACTGCTAATTTTTTTTCTTTTAATAACACAATAAGTCATAACTCATCATTTTTATAACATAAAAACGTGTATTTCTGTTAACACAAATTATACTTTGGTATTTTTGAAACTGGATTATTTACAGTTTGTTTTCATTACAACGAACCATAAAAACAAATCTTTCTAGACTGAGGTAGCATAAAAGAAATTCGTCTAAACTGAAATATAGTCATAAAAAGGTGCTCAATATCCGGAGAATAGCTTCTCTTCGTATCCCTTCTGTTGAAATATCTGGTGGTGAGTTTGTCACATACTTTTTCTTTTTTCGGGGGGGGGGGTTACATTTTCGTGTTTTCATTCGTTTTTTGATTTTTGAAATTTTTGTTGGGGTAACGATGGAATTGACATATAATAATGAAAACCTGCTCAATATTCTTAGTATAGCAGGTGTGGCCAAACTGAACTTCATGTCGACCCTGGCAATGCTGGGTATCCATACTAGTTCCTAATATTCATAAATGATAAAATTGTCTCTGAGATGGGTATATTTGCTGGTGGCACCATGCTCTATAACAGGCACAAGGGGAAAACGGATGAACACATATCTAAGGCAATGGCAGAAACACTAGAGGAGGACCTCCAATCTGTAGTGAAATGGGGATAAAAACGGATGGTCATATTCAAATACTGCCAAGACTAAGCTTGGTTCCTTCAGTAAAAACACATTACCTGAAAGTACTTTTTTCAAACTCCCTGGCTTAACGTTCACAGGGAAAATGAGTTGGAACAGATACATTGAGAGCATTGCCAAGGCTGCTGTGAAGAAGGTGGGATCTCTCTACCATACTAGAAAGTTACTTATGCCGGAAGTATCCTATACCTCTACAAGGCCACCATTCGCCCAAGTATGGACTATTCTTGTCACGTTTGGGCTGGTGCATTTTCTACTAGTCTCTCAGTCCTGGACAGGGTTCAAAAGAGAGTCGCCGACCTGATAAGTCCTGAACTGTCATCTAAGCTTCAACCTCTGTCCCATTAACAAAATGTTGCATCCCTCTGCCTGTTTTACAATATTTTAATGATGGATGCTTCGACGAACTATAAGCCCTTGTACCCCCTTGACGTAAATACCTCCGTCAAACCCGACAAGCAGCAAAGTCCCACCCCTATACAGTAGAGATCCCTAGCTGTAAGAAAGCCTTCTACTCTAAGTTTCTTCCCAGAACTGCTAGATATTGGAATTCCCTTTCAGGTTCCTGCTTCCCTAACTGTATGTATATGCAGAAGTTCAAATGTAATGTCAACAGACATCTCGTTGCTCAACTCCCTACATAGTATCCCTGCAACTTATGTCTCTTATAGTAGCCCCCTACATCAAAGTGGCACTGTGCCTTGTTTGGGGTGAAAATGGAATAATAAAAAACAATCCAAGATAATGGAGAAAGGTATAATCCAAATGGAGAGTTTTTAAAGTTCAAATGTGTGCATATGAAGCAGTCCATAATATGCGATAAGGTAAGGTCCATATATATATATATATATATATATATATATATATATATATATATATATATATATATAGAGAGAGAGAGAGAGAGAGAGAGAAAGAGATAGATATGTGTGTGACCTTGTCTGTCTCTCTGAGGAACGGTCTCTACCAAACTCTTCGCTCAATTTTTGGTCTACAGACTTGAAACTTGATATACAGGGGAATGAGCCTGTAAAACAAATTCGATCAGTGGAGAAGAAATCCTTCTAGACTGAGGCAATTTTTTTTATTTTTGTTCCTAACCAGATTGCCCCTTTTTGGGAGCTGGATTTACCCACTCGTGTCTAACTCTGCCCTCGTGGAGAGGCAAGTAAATAGGAACAAATTCGATTTGGTCTATTGCTGGTAAAAAGAGTTGCTAAGTGATCAAATTGAAAAAAATTGGCACTTAGCAGGCATAAGTCAACTTAAAGTGCTCGTGTATGCATGCACAAATATACATTTATATGTTAAAATCGGTTAATGTTTAACTATTTCTTATCCATCTAACTATAGCTGAAACAGTAAAAATTACATCTGGAGAGCTAAATGTTTTGGTTTCAATTTTAGCTGATGGCACTCAAGTCATATTTTCTTTTTTACTTTTGAAATCACTACTACATATTGGGTACAATATAATAATCAATAGTCATCCATATTATTTGGATTCTTTGGACTACTTTTCTCATCTTCAGTGTCATTTTCACAATGTTTCGGTCAATGGAAGTAACCTCTGATCTTCTTCAGGCGTATCTTGTCAAACTCAGGAGTCTTGTGAACCCATGGCATAGTGGATAAAAGACTTGGTAAAATTTAGTTTTAAGTTACACTCTTCTGGAGGTTGAAGAGTTAATCTTTAGTGGGCTGACACTCAAAAATACAATCACAAATTAATTAAGGCTTCTACCCAATCATAACTGAGGCTCTGACAACAGCATATTCTTTTCATCGTTTTGACTCTCAAGTATATATTTGACACAGTTAAACACAGTTAATCAACCGAGAACCACATCACTATATAAAAGCATATAAGATATCAACGGATACACACTCGAGAGTCAAAACAATGAAAAGAATATGCTGTTGTCCTAGCCCGGACTCTTTCATATGTAATAGAGTCATGTTGGCATTCTGTGAATGTTCAGCGTAAATGGAGATGCCCTGATATTGTAGCTCTTTTGTTAAAACTGTAAAAGTATTTATCTAAGCTAGCTGGGATGCTTGGCGTAAAATATGTTTAAATATGATATTTTAATTCATACAGATTTTGTATATATTATTGAGTCAGTTTTTTTTATCGATTCTTATATATTATACTGTTGTGATTTCCAAAATACAAAAATATATCCATATGACTTGGGTGCATCAGCTTTAACCAAAACTTATGAAGAAAAAAAAAAAAAAAAAAATATATATATATATATATATATATATATATATATATATATATATATATATATATATATATAATTATTTTTTTACTATAATAATTAAATACCTACAGACACTAGTGTTTCATCCTTTCGGGATTCTTCAGTGCAGGGTGTCACGATTACTACCAGTCGAACGATTCGAACCCCGCGACACGAGACATCTCTGGCTCGATTAGCGGAGGCCGTATCCATTCGGCTAGCATTAATCGTGTGAAATATATATGTATATATATATATATATATATATATATATATATATATAACTTGAGTTCCTTCAACTATAATTGAAACCGAAACCAAAACTTATGAAAAATTATTGGTAAAATTATTTATAAAAAAAAATGAGTGTCATCCGCTATGATCGAAACCGGAACTAAAACTTATGAAGAATCCTTGGTAAAATTATTAATTACAAGAAATGGAAGGTCATAACAATTAAACGACAGTCACTCGGGAGAAAAAAGATGTAAGCATAACACACAAAATAACGCACACGTTATGGTATTAATAAATAGATGTCAGCAATCCTCATCTAAAAAATTCACAAACAAAAGTTTTCTTACATTTTTTGAAGTCCTTATGTAAAGAAGTTCTTGTCTACTTTACCATATCTAATCATCCAGTAGAATAGACAGCATAAACCGGAAGTAGAATAGACAGCATAAACCGGAAGTCAAAAAGAACAAACAATATTGATTATAACTATAAAGTGTTGCGTTCAAAATTCCACAGAGATTTCTGAGTTCAACTGAAAGATTATCAAGTTCAACAAGATACATCTCAAAAAGAAGGTTGGAGGGTACATCGGCCAAAACGTTATGAGAATAACATCCAAGATAAGAACAGTAGTCCGCACTATCCAAATAATCCAAATAACGTTTTTTGGCGAGCAAAGAAATCCCATTTCTGTCACGTAAATTATTTCTGAATATAAACAGACTCCAGGGCAATGCCGAGCAAGGATAGCTAGTGATACATTTTGTGTTCAGTTATGCTGTTGCACTCTTGGCATGTTTTCTTCTTGCCATACCCTAGATATTCTCATGATGCCGTCTGAGCAACATTCTTGGAATGGTACAAACACGTTTTATTTTGGTTGGCGAATATGCGACGCTGTTTCAGTGTTGCTGTAACATAGTATAACCTATTTTCGATGCAGAGAACGGAGGAACGAGAGGGATACAAAGAGAGAGAGAGAGAGAGAGAGAGAGAGAGAGAGAGAGAAAGAGAGAGAGAGAAAGAGAGTGGGGGAAGAGGGATAAAAAGAAAGGATAGGAGTGAGAAAGAGAAGAGGTAGAGAATAGGAAAATGGGGGAGAGAGATAAAGATAGAAAGAGAGAGAGAAAGGTGAACGAGGGAAAGAGCATAAGGTTCTAACTCGATCCAGTTTCTGTGCACTACAGCATTGCTCAGGGCATTTTCTTTCTAATACAAAATTGACTTCGTAATCTAGTGGAGGCTGATCTCTGCACTTCTCTACATTACAAATAGTTTTGAAGGATTTGAACAGAAAGCATTGCATGTGTGAGTGAGGGAGAGAAATTCTAATTATGAAAACCAATTTGATTGTCTTATGTATTAATTATGTAATAATTTGAATATTAATGCTGGAGTCCCTCACGGGTCCATCCTGGGCCCAACTCTATTCCTGATCTACATCAATGATCTCCCAAATCACATCCTAAGATCATTCGTAGACATTTATGCTGGCAACACTGCCATCTATGGCAACATCTCAAAGGCCGTAAACAACCAAGTTCTCTTTGATTCTCTCTCCTCTGATCTTGAACACGTGGTGCAATGGGGAGAGAGGTGGCTGGGTGATTTTAATGCATCTAAAACCAAGCTTCTATCTTTACATCATCAATGATCTGATCCCCATCTGCCATCAATTGAAATGAATGGCTCTCGTCTTGGAGAGGCTCCATGTTTTGACAAGCTTCTGGATCCAACCTTTATTTCTGATCTGAGATGGAACACGTACATCAAATCCGTTGCCAAGGCTGCTGTAAAAATGGTGGGATCCTTTTACCGCTCCAGTAAACATTTCACTGTCGATGCAATTCTCTACCTTTATAAGAGCCAAGTACATCCAAGGATGGAGTACTGTTGCCACATCTGGACAGGAGCTGCTAGAAAGACCTTATCCTGCCTTGACAACGTTCAAAATAGACTTCGCAACCTAGTGGTGGATGCCCTTTTCTGCAACTGCTTTCCCACATTTTGTTATTTTCATGGAAAGTGCTCGTCTGAGCTCCAATCTATGGTTTCCTTTGACGTGACATTCATGAAAAACACTAGTCTAGCTGGAACCACTATCAATAATTTCCCCCACTCTTCATCTGTGCCTAAACCTAAACATAGATTCTATTAACAGAGGTTCTTTCTTAGAACTGCATGCCTGTGGAACTCTGTTTTGTTTTCCTACTTTCCAACTGACTACAATATGGTAGTCTTCATGTCGAATGTAAACAAGTTTTTGGTGAGCCATCTCTTTAAGTAATCCAATTTACCAAATTTTCACTACTAACGATTACTATGATATTTTCCCATTGACTACTGTACACTCATTAACCCTCATCCTCACGTAGCCTTTGGGCCTTGATACGTGGTGACTCCTTTATAAAAAAAAACGATAAACCCAAATTTGAAAAAGTTTTATTGAGTTACTTACAGTAATAACATTTCATTGGCAAGGAAAATGGAGAATAAGCAGGAAACAAAAAAAATTGGTAAGTAAGCACCCCCCCCAATCCTTTATAAATAATAAATCACCCACTGTTTTTCAGTTTGTCAAAAACAAGCAGGTCAGTCTCCAAGTGGGAGTGGGATTTAAGTGTGGGTGAAAGAAAGAGAGGGAGGGGAATGGGTAGAGTCCTTCCAAGATGAGTGCACATTGGGGATAAAGGCCAAGGGTGAAAAGAAATAAAAGGCTCTTTCACTCTACTAAGAGTTTAATAGCTTGAAAACCAACTGACAGGACCCGGTACCATGTGCGCCATACTTAGACGGGAAATATGTACTCATACTTGACTCCTTTTCTTATACACAAACTTGCCATTCTTATCCACCATCTTTCAAACACCAAAGAATGTAATCTTTTTCTTTCACATTTGATCTTGAAAAAGTTTTCTACATTATTGGCGATGTGTCTTTCGCGCAGCTTCTACGGATAAACTGATTGTGAAAACCTTTATTTTCTCTCATCATTTGTCATCTGCTCATACTTTTGTTTTGTCTTTGCTTTTTAGCTTTGACCTTGCATGTCAGCCCTCCTTCCATATTGATTTCATATTGCAGAGTTTGGTTATTATTATGGACTCACTGTGACGGTAGTTAGACATATCCTTTTATTGTCGTTATAAAAAAGGTTTTGATATTAAATACTTGAGTATTAGTTTCATATCATTTCAGTTGATGTAATCTCCAACCTTCACGTGTCTCTTATGGAACTCAGGAATTTTTCTGTTGAACTCGAGAATCTGTAGGGGATTTTGAACAGAACCCTTTATTTAATCCACGAGGGCAGCATGGTCTCCCTCATTTCGTCAGCCATGATTGAACAAAATTCCTGAGTAATTTGCAGTAGTGTTTCGAATGTGACCTACACTGGAGATTGAACCTTCAACCTCCAAAAGTGTGTAACATTACCAAGTACTTTAACCATTACGTCACGGTTTACGTCAACGAAAACATTCGTGAAAATAACACTCAAGATGAGAATAGTAAAATAGAAAAATCCCAATAATATGCTTAATCAATCCTTATTTTAAAAATTCAGAAACATAAAAAAAGGTTTTGTTTTTCCTTTCATGTGACGATTTTTGTTATATAGAAGTGTGTCTCCTTTCCATAATACTTAGTAGGCCGCTCGGTGCTGCCCATTCATAAAATATGCTTAAATGTAGTATTTTAATTTCATATTTATTATTATTATTATTATTATTATTATTATTGTTATTATAATAGAGCCAATTCTCTTAATTATTATATTGTATCCTATATATATAGTAGTGCCCCTCCCGTACCGTGGCCCAGTGCTAAAATATGTTTCAATATGATATTTTAATTCATGCAGTTTTTGCATTTATTTTAATTATAGAGCCAATTCTCTATTGGTTATTATATTGTACCATCTCTCTCTCTCTCTCTCTCTCTCTCTCTCTATATATATATATATATATATATATATATATATATATATATATATATATATTTTTGTTATATAGAAGTGTGTCTCCTTTCCATAACACTTAATTGTTTGGAATGTTGCCTACACTGAAGATTGAACCTTCAACCTCCAGAAGTGTGTAACATTCATAACATTTCAGTTGATGTAACCTCCAACCTTCACGTGTATCTTGTAAAATTCAGGAATCTTTCTGTCAAACTCAGGAATTTGCTTTGCTGAACAGGTATATCGTTTTAGATCAGCTGTTCTGTAAGATTAAGTCCCTGATATTAAACTTCATCCGTAATATGACTTCCAGCAGGAGTTACAGTTTTCCAACTTTATTAATTTATTTATTACATTGTTAGGTGAAAGTACAAAATAGTTAACGAACCCTTGTTTTATGTTAAGAATGGTTTTCTAAATAATAAGATTATCATTTTAGTACGGTTTGTAAACTGCAGAAGAAAACCATTCTTAACATGGAGAGGGGAACATTGTACTTCTACCTCACAACTTAATAAATAAACATTTTTTTAAAAATTAGCAAATCAGTAGAGTAAACAACGTCCGCATCAAACAGTGTTCAGTCAGAGTTAATGTCTGCCTGCTTCCCACCGGACTACAACTTGGATGTCTTCAAGTCCAACGTTAACAAATTCCTAATGAACCGCCCTCCTAAGTAAACACTTCATCAAATCTCCACACTAACGTAATGTACTTGCAATAACCCTTATCCCTGAGTGGCTTCCAGGCCTTGATAAGTGGTGATCACTGTAAAAAAAAAAAAAAAAAAAAAAAAAACCCAAAACATGAAGTCTTTAATATCAGGAATTAAATCTGACCGAACACTGTTTGATACGGACGTTGAGTCGTAGACTATTCTGGTTTGCCAACTGGTTTGATGGTGAGGAGATTGTAGTCTTTGTCTTTGTTTTGTTTTCAGAAATCCTTCCAAACTAAGGCAATTTGTATTTTCGTCCCAATCCAGAGTGACTTTTTTCAGGCACTGTATATCCTCCATATTAAACTGACCTTGAGTTACATCTAATACTCGTAGGGAGATGATAAACAGGGTAAGGGTTACATCCACCCCTCTTAAGAAGGTGATGAATAGGGAGTTTTTCCTTTTGTAATATGAAAAGATAATGAGCGATTCCCACCTGACTACAACTTGGATGTCTTCAAGTCCAACATAAACAAATTCCTGATAAACCGCCCCCTTAAGTAAGACACTTTATCAAATCTCCATTACTAACGATTACTACGATATTATCCCATTGATTACTGTACGCACAATAACCCTTATCCCTGAGTGGCTTCCGGGCCTTGATAAATGGTGACTACCATGTAAAAAAAAAAAAAACATTACACAGACAGCTATTTATCAAAAGATTCCCCAGTAAATTTTCTTGTTATCTGAGACCATTGTTCTGGGATAATAGATATGCAAAAAATACATCAAGGAATTGTCTACTTGATATTCACTCAAAGGAAGTAATTCGAGGCATGAGATTCCTTTTAGAAGAAAAAATGTTCCTGTAAAGCCTGAAAAATCAACTACGATCTTAGACTTCCTGCTATTTATGCTTTTCTTTGAATCTAAAAACAAAAGCGACATTTGATTGCTTGTACGACTAACTGAAACTGTTACATTATTTTTTACTAGCGAGTCAATGCTTGTAAAGGACCAAAAGCCATTCGAGGATAATAATAATGAGTTTGTCAGGTTTTGGGTGAAACAATACCATGAGGATTGGAAATGATGGTTGAATTAGTCAGAATTTAAGGAGACAGGTTACGAGATATCATGGAACCAGCTAAGCTGAGCTTGCAGCCTGTGTCTTTAGCACCTGAAGGTCTTAGTCGTCGAAAGAAAAATGGGTGCAACTTTACTATAGTGTGTCTTTAAAAAAAATGCATTTCAGAGAAAAACTTTATTACATACTTATGTGTCATGCCGAAATTAGTATAAATTCCAAAAATTGCGAAAAATGGTCCAGCAAAAAAATAATTATAAGTAAAAATAGAATTTTTCAAAGTTGCAATTTTTCACTGTAATTAACCCTTTAGATGTTTGAAATCAGGGGGGAAATAACTGCTTTCAAGTTAGCCATCTTCCTTATTCTCAATAATTCTACACACGTTTTTCCGAAAATTAGCTCTAGCACATCTCGTAAATTTTGGAATTTATACTAATTTTGACATGTAATAATGTTTTTCCCTGAAATGCCTTTGTCTTAAAATACACGATTGGGTTAGACGACACGCTATAGTAAAATTGCACTGAAAACTATTAAGCATCGATCTTTTACTGGGATTCGGCGCCTTCAAGAAGTTAAAGAGCGTGCATCTGACCGAATTTGGTGAGGTTCAATTCCTTATGAATAATATCCAAGTGTTATTAAAGTCTAAAACCAAGCTCCTATCTTTACATCATCAACGCTCTGATCCCCATCTGGCATCAATTGAAATAGATGGCTCTCGTCTAGGGGAGGCTCCATGTTTTGATCAGCTTCTGGGACTGACCTTTACTCCTGACCTGAAATGGAACATGTACATCAAGCCTGTTGCCAAGGTCACTGGAAAAATGGTAGGATCCTTCTACCGCTCCAGAAGATATCTCACTGCTGATGCAATTCTCTATCTATATAAGAGCCAAGTACGTCCAAGGATGGAGTACTGCTGCCACATCTGGGCAAGAGCTGCTAAAAACAGCCTATCCTGCCTTGACAGAGTACAAAATAGACTTTGTGGCTTAGTGGGGGATGCCCTTTTCTCTTCCCTGCAACCTCTCTCCAACAGAAGAGGCGTTGCGAGCCTGTCTTTGTTTTATCGTTATTTCCATGGCAGGTGCTCGTCTGAGCTCCAATCTCTCATCCCCTCTTGCCAATCTTTCACAATAAACACCCGTCTGGCTGAGACCACTGTCAAAATTTTTCTCCACTCTTTAACTGTGCCAAAACCAAAATGTAGATTCCATGAACAAAGCTTCTTTCTTAGAAGTGCACGCCAGTGGAACTCTCTTCCGTCTGCCTGTTTCCCACCTGACTACAACTTGGATGTCTTCAAGTCCAACATAAACAAATTCCTGATGAACTGCCCCCTTAAGTAAGACACTTTATCAAATCTCCAATACTAACGATTACTGCGATACTATCTCATTGATTACTGTACATGCAATAACCCTTATTCCCGAGTGGTCTCTGGGCCTTGATAAGTGGTGACTTCCATGTAAAAAAAAAAAAAAGAAAAAAATCAGTGAAGTCGCCCATTTTTCAATCAAATCGATTGTCTGCTCTAGTTGGGGATCCATCGTGGTGCCCCGAGACGAAGCTTTACATGTTTCTCGCAATGATTAAGTTCACAATATATTGTAGTCTACATTGCATTATAGAGAACCTACTATTGATTTTATGAAATTATTTTTATATATAATGGCTTGCATTGAAGTTTAAAATACAAAAGTCAAGTATCATACTTCAATTGTGCTCTAAACAAAAACATTCATTTCAAACGCACCTTGTCATATCAAAGAACCTACTCTTGATTTTATATGTTGGGCCTTTCGACTTGTGTGGTAATAAAACTTCTCAAATGTACTTGTGATGTTAGGTTGTATAAGGTGTTAACTTTGGTTAAAATCGCCTGTTCCTATTTTCATCAGATTGTTTTGATTATCGATACTTATCGAAGATATTCCAATACAAAACCTATATAAGAACACTGCCAGGTGTATAGTATAAAGTACCTTCGTGTGAAATTTCATAAAAATCGACCCGGGCGTTTTCGAGTCCATAGGGAACAAACTGACAGAAAAACAGACACACAGACACACCGGCAAAGTACTTTTTACTTTTGATATAATAGTAGAGAAGATTGCATTTTTATTTTCATAAAGAGAAGTAAGTGATCTTGAAGAAGATTTGGATATAAATATTGATTATTTTGCAGTTTATTAAGTCAGGTTCAAATACAATATATTTAATTGAAAAGTGCTTTCCGATGTATTGGAATATATATATATATATATATATATATATATATATATATATATATATATATATATATATATATATATATATATATATATATAACTGCTGCTTCTTAGCTACTAACTTTGCTTTTTTCTTTTGTCCGATTTGACCTACAAAAAATTGACTTCTAAATTCTTTGCAATTGACCTTGTTTTCGTTTTCAGCGACTCAAAAGAATCATTTGCCGAAAGCTTTTAAAGGAATATCCATTATTTCAAGCGGATGGAGCATTACGAGAATACGTTTTTTAAGAAATTAAGATTCAAAGATTCGGAAAGAGACTGTTGGCAAGTTGAATGTAGCAAGAAAAAGAAAATAATTTTTTGGAAGACTGAAATAAATGCAGTGAAATTCCAATGAAATAATACGAATAGAAATTATTTGAAATGTGAGTTTTCAATACAGCCTTAGATCTGATGACCTCAGAGAAAGATGGAATCCAAACAGTTGTGAATATGATATTCCTATGAAACTTCCTCCTTTGGAGGAAACCGGGTCAACCCGCCTAAGGTGAGTATCGATTCCGTTCGGTTGGGTGTTATTTTGACTTCCACTTCTTGTTTAGCAGAAGTCATGCCCCTGTATTTACTTTTATCTGTTTCAAAGTTCACCCTGGAGTGGTTAAGCTGGTTCCATCCAGAGAATTTGCCACATTCTGATTGCTAACCAGGCACGATGGTCCAATGCAATAAAAGATCTTTATCCTGGACCCCCAAAATCAGCAGAGATTAGACCATTCCTGTAATGACCTGGTCTCTGTTGATTTTACTGTGCAGTTCTAGGAGGTCCACCCTCCCAGACTTTGCTTTCTCTCTTTGAGAAGAGGTTAGTTTATTGCTAATCGCCTGAGGCAGCCTCGCTGAGGAATGCCGATGGGGCTGCACAAGCATTTTTGCAGGTCAAAATGCCCCCTCCCCCTTTCAGGAACACTGACTTCTCAATCCCACTTTTTTTG
The DNA here is from genome assembly GCF_053919585.1 of Euprymna scolopes. Taxonomy (NCBI): domain Eukaryota; kingdom Metazoa; phylum Mollusca; class Cephalopoda; order Sepiida; family Sepiolidae; genus Euprymna; species Euprymna scolopes. The sequence continues at coordinate 22,800,777 of NC_136492.1, read as the reverse complement.
CAAAGGAGTCACCACTTATCAAGGCCCGGAGGCCACTCAAGGATAAGGGTTAATGAATGAACAGTGGTCAAGGGAAAGATTTCATAGTAATCATTAGTAGTGGAAATAAACTGGATTAATTAAGGGGACAGCTCATAAAGAATTTGTTTACGTTGGACTTGAAGACTACCAACTTTTAGCCAGCTGGACAACAGGAAAACAGCAGAGAGTTTCACAGGTGTGCAGTTCATGGAATCTACGTTTAGGTTAAGGCACAGATAAAGAATGGGAGAAATTATTGACAGTGGTTTAAGCTAGATGAGTGTTTTTCATGAAAGTTTGGCAAGGGAGGGGCATAGATTGGAGCTCAGACGAGCACTTGCCATGAAAATAACGATAAAGCATAGACAGGCTCACAACGTTTCTTCTGTAAGAAAGAGATTGCAGGGAAGAAAAAAGGACATCCCCCACTAGACTGCAAAGTCTATTTTGAATTCTGTCAAGGAAGGATAAGCTGTTTCTAGCAGCTCCTACCCAGATGTGGCAACAGTACTCCATCCTTGGACGTACGTGACTTTTATATAGATAGAGAATCGCATCATCAATGAGATATCTAATGGAGCGGTAGAAGGATCCTACCATTTTTCCAGTAACCTTAGCAACAGATTTGATATTATGTTTTCATTTAAGATCAGGAGTAAAGGTCAAGTCCAGAAGCTTGTCAAAACATGGGGCCTCCCCAAGACTAGAGCCATTCATTTCCATTGATGCCAGATGGAGATCAGAATGTTGATGATGTAATGATAGAAGTTTGGTATTAGATGTATTAAAAGTGACCAGCCACCTCTTTCCCCATTGTACCATTTGCTCAAGATCAGAGGAGAGAGAATCAGAGAGAACTTAGTCATTTACGAGTGTTGATGTGTTGCCATAGCTGGAGATCTTGTGAAGTAGGCCTTTATGCCATACCCTATAAAAGGCCTTTGATATGTCAAGAGCAATTGTCCTAGAAAGGAAGCTTCCCTCGAGAAATTTACTAATCCTATGAGATATAACAGTAGATCTAACATAATGGAAGAAGGTTATTTTTGCTAAGGTGGTTGACTACATATCTATTTAACACAAATTCCAGCAACTATTCATGACACATAGGCGACTGAGAGGGAGATAACCAATCAGCTGAATTCTTAAATACAGGGCATACTGATGAGGTTTTCCAATGTATTGAGAAGCAATTCTCTTTAAGACAACGCTTAAACAGCTTTGTAAGTATGAAGCTAGTTCTGGTTGAAGCTTTTTCAACACTATAATTGGAATCGCCAGTTATATTACTGGAATCAAGCACAGATATTTGTATGTTGCAGATTTTTCTGAAGTTCTTGCAGTGGGAGAAAACTAAACAACTGGTTCCAGTGACGAATGCCAGAGAGGCAATTGCCCAAGATCGGCTCATGTTCTCAGCTAGGTTTTTAGCTAACGTTTGCATCGTCTTTTTTTCCCAACTCTGAACAAGGGCTGATACAATGACTTTGTAGATGAAATTATCTGAGTGACGACAAAGAACATGACCGAACCAGCAAAGATGTCTTGAGAGGAGAGCTTGTTGTAGAAAGGATATGTTGCTGCGAGGACAATGAATATGAAGAATGCAGGATGAACAGTAGTGACTAAACACCTCAAACTTTTGTAGGTCGTTTGCTCTCGTCAGCCAGATTTCACTGCAGTCCAATAGAATGGTGCATATGCGTATGTGAATTTGAGTCATGAAAAAGATTTTTGTATTATTTGTATTCATCTTTGGTGTCATTTCACAACGTTTCGGTTGATCTAACCTCCACGCTTCTTCGAATGTTGAACTCGGGAATTTCGAGCAAAATAACCCTTTATTTACTTCACTTTTGTTCTATCAGCCATGACTGGATAGAGGTTCTAAGTAATTCGCAATTGTATTTTTCGGTCGTCACACTGAAGATTGAACCTTCAACCTTCAGGAAAATAACACTTTTTACAATTGATTTCTCTTTTCTCCAAGTACTTTAACCACTGCGCCATGGAGGTTACGAAACGTTGTGAAAATGACACCCAAGATGAGAACAGTAGTTCGATGAATCCATGCAATTCTTGCAGCTATGTAGTTAGAAAACTGAGCTATTAAACTTGACATATTAATGTGAGTCAAGAAGGAGAAAGAAGCAACCCTAGTAGAAGTTAGTGTCCCCCAATGATGCCGAGTTAAACAGAGCTGATAAGGAAAAGATGAGGAAATACCAAGGTCTTATGTACAACATGGAAGGAAATTGGAATTGTAGGAAGATTTCCATCATTCCAGTAATTATAAGAGCAACTGGACTCATGAAGAAGAATTATAAAAACTACCTGGTGGTGAACCAAGTGCAAGAGAAATACAAACAATTGCATTTAAAGGGACAGTTAGAATGTTAAAAAGATCTCTCGGTTGGAATCTAGGTGATAGTGGTTGAATTTCTGACCTCCGGTAGGATGCCCCATCGCCAACTGCAACAAAAATTATGAGAAAATAAAAAACAAAATAAAATAAATAAAAAATAATAAGAAGGTTCTGCCATACAGAAATAGTGAGAGTATAAGCAACCTGAAATCCACTTGTAAGTTTCTGCTGAGAGATGGCTACTATATGATGCGACACAATAAAATGCATAAATATCTCTACTGGATGATCTGTAAAGAAGTTGAACGTCGAATGCAGCAGCAAGTGCTAGAAAACATGTTTACCAGAAAGAAACAGTTGGAAATAAGTCATGCACCATCCACTATGATCATGCAATTCCTACAGCTAGGTAGCTAGAAAACAGAACTATTACACCTGACATAGTGATGTGAGACCAAAAGGAGAAAGTAGCAACCCTAGTAGAAGTTAGTGTCACCATTGATGCTGGGTTAAACAGAGCTGAAAGAGAAAAGATAACAAAATACCAAGGTTTTATGTACGACATGAAAAGAAACTGGAATCTTAGGAAGATCTCCATTATTCCAGTAATTATAGGAGCAACTGGGCTCCTGAAAAAATTTTTTCAAAAACTACCTGGCAAATATACCCGGTGAACCAAGTGCAAGAGAGAGTCAATCAGTTGCATTTAAAGGGATGATCAGAATCTTAAAAAAGATCTCTCGGTTGGAATATCTAAGACAGCAGGTGAATGTTTGGCATCTGGTAGAATACCCCATCCCCAGCTTGAAGAAACTGGTAGGAAAATTAAAAAAAAAAAAAAGAAAAAAAAAATCCAGATTATGTAGAAACATGGATAAGATGTTCTGAGGTGCTGGCCAAAGTAAAGAAACTAAACGACGAACGAACAGAAAGGGTAGCTGTAACATAGTGTGGACGCGTGCATGCAAATACATGCAAATGATGACACCAGTAAGGAAAAATAAAGACTTTAAAAATGAAAGTACATCCGAGAAGATGATCACATAAGAGATATGAATAACGTTCACGATCACGTGAGGGGCATGGATGACGTTCGAAATCTCTATTTTTATTATCATATTATTATTCTAATACTAGCAGGGTGACCTGACATTGCCCGGGATTGAATGATGATCAACTTTAATTTAATCCATTATATATAAAAAAATAATTTCATAAAATCAGCAGTAGGTTATCTACAGTGCGATGTACACTACAATGTTAACTAACTTAACTAACAATGTTAACTAACTTAACTAACAATGTTAACTAACTTGCTTCAAGAGCCATGTTAGCTAACTTAACTAACAACTTCAAGAGCCATGTTAGCTAACTTAACTAACAACTTCAAGAGCCATGTTAACTAACTTAACTAACACTGTTAACTAACTTAACTAACAATGTTAACTAACTTAACTAACACTGTTAACTAACTTAACTAACACTGTTAACTAACTTAACTAACAATGTTAACACTGTTAACTAATTTGCTTCAAGAGCCATGTTAGCTTCTTCCCACGATGGGTCCCCAACTAGAACAGGCAATCAATCGATTTGATTGAAAAATGGGCGCTTCCACCGATTTCGATGACCATAAAAATATGGGAGTGTGAAACATTCAATGATCATCATTCGATCCCGGGTGACTAGTATTCTATAATTCTTCTTATTGTAAATATAAATCGATTTATTTTGATTTTGTCTGGGAACTATTTTAAAGACGAATGCTGTGACCAGTAGAAACGGACCATATTAAACCAGCTCTCTGTCTGTGGAATCTGATTAAACTACAGAAGTGAGATCTGACATAACTGGCTTCAATTTCAACATCAGAAAGAGAATGAGCCTTGTTTTGAATCCTGCACATGTGGTTGTTTATTTTTATGGCATATCAACCATTTTCAGCATATTTTATTATTTTTTTTTTTTTAAAAGTGTTTAAATGGAACACACACATTAAATCTTTTTAAGTTCTTTTTATATTCAATTATTTATTCATGGTGTTTGGTTTGGTTGTTTTGTAGAAAATTGTTTTGTTTTTTATTGAATTTCGCAGGACATGATGGAGTTTTGCAAAAAGAAAGGGAAAAATAGCATCAATGTTCAGTGCATTTTAGATCAGGAAGCTAGTATCTTCAGGCAGCCTGATCTGGTAGCGCCAGTCCTGCGCATGTGTGGTGTGAGTCTTTTTGTAATTTGAAATAGAAGAGTCCATTTTCTTGTTGTCCAGTATAATTCAAAGGAGATAACTGAAATATAGTTCAAAAGAAATAATCCTCTGAATATACTGAGGCGACGTCGGTTGTATTTCAGAGGTTCTAATCTCCTGAACTTATAAGAACTGTCATGACTGCTATAATAGTGTTTCGCCACTTGGTGACCCCCAACGGCGCAGAGGTCAACCAGAAATGACAACCTCCGATTTTCGACTTTAACATCCGACCTGTGCCTAAAATATCGAAACGGACATTTCGATTATTCTGTTATTTCGTTACCGAATACAACCAAAAAAAAAAATGTATACGTTTCGTCATAATTTTCCGTGATGAGGGACACACCCCCACTCTCGCACCCGCTTGTGTTTTAGTCATGTGCTGTGTTTTTGATGCAACGTCGACCATATTTTTTTCACCCATGCGCATAAAGAACATTAATAATAATAATAATAATAATAACAAAAACAAAACAATTTCCAATTAAATATATTTTATATATATAAAAAAATAAAGAAAAGAGGGTTCATATTATTTTACCACGGAAACACACACACAAAAAGGAGAAAAGAATAATCCTGCATCAACATGTCCGAGAAGCAGTCTGTTTTTGATTTTTTGTTTTATTTTACTTCAGTCTGTTGCATATTGGTTATATTAGAAGAGAGTACTACTTGTGCGTATGTTACGTGAGTTCTTATTACAGTGAGGGATGTTGTAAGACTCAGAGAGAGAGATTGTTGTTGTAAGAGACTTAGAGAGATTGTTCCTGTTATTATTCTTATATATTAAAATGTTCATTCTTTAATTGTGTTTATTGAAGCAGAAGGGGAAGAAAGCTCTTTGTGTGAAGGGATAGTGTTCAGACAGTTCGGACATGATGATGTTGAGACGTGTATGTAAAGACATATAACACAAATATATAATAAAATTTGACTTTACCTTTCTGTAAGAATCATAAGACACAAGACGAGCTTTACAAAAAACACTTGATGGTTTATTCTTCACACGGCCGTGATTCCATCATCAAGAATTCAAAGTTTCACATTTTTTTCTTGAAGTGACGTCTCGCTTCTAGACGTCTGCCTCCCTCTGAGTTTTCTCACTGACTGACTAACTCTAAAGTTTTTTCTCTATTCCTAGAACTTTCTATTTTCCGTGACGTCATACACATGTTAAAACATGTGCATTCTTTCACGTGTCCTGGACATACGTGTCCAAAACTTTTCCTATTTCTCAGTAACCTATTTATCCAATATGTTAAAAACATTATCTTATAAGCTGCATTCTTTCAATTTAAAATTTTATAAGAAACTTGATAGTTAACATTCTTTCTTTGAAATATTTATCTATATTCTAAACAAATGTTTGTTTTACATTTTTAAATTCTCACACGTAATCTATTTCTAAACTAGATTACGAGGTTCGAATTCCGCCTATGCTATTTCATTTTCATTTTAAACTAAATTCTCCATTTTTATACTTACATGAAAAGGGGACAGCCCTTATCATGTAACAAGTCGAAATCAAGGGGCCCACTACCTGGGGCTAACACTTGAACTTTACATGAGATACATAGATATTCAAATGTTTCATTAAACTTCTTTAGAGCCTTATTTCCTTTAAAATGCTTTTGCACAATGTGCAAAAACCACATCTATGTTTTTTCTTCAAATGGAGATTATTTTTGCCGACAGGAAAGTCACTTCTTCAGTCAAGATGTACTTCTACTGCAGAAGTCGCTGAGAAAGTTGAGGATATTTTTAAAGCACCTTTTGAAGATGATCCGTACAACATGTTTAAACAAGCCATCCTCAAACGAACAGGCACATTGGAGGCTGCCAGATTGAAACAGCTTTGCAACGACCTATCTCTCAGGGACTGAACACCTTCCCAACTTTTAAGGCAGATGAAGTTTGCTTGGCAGATGCACCATGGATGATAACATCCTTCTACAACTATGGCTGGACAAATTGCCACAGAATTTATCTCATACGCTGTCCATTTTCGTGAGAGACAAGGACTTCGACCAGCTATCAGTTATCACTGATTGTGTTGCAGATAATTATCATCATGTGCCAGCTGTAACCACCATTGCGACCCAACCTGCTGCCACACCCTCTGCAATCAATACCAGCACAGAATCTACAGGAATCGCTCACTAAAGCAATACAGGCTCTCACAGAGGGAAGACAATCACGCCTTAGCCACAGACGTAATTTTCAATCACAATGATGCAAATCTATGTTACTGTCATCGTCATTTCATGGAGAAGGCATGCAAATTCAAACACCCTTGCACTTTCAAGAAACCAGCCATTTAAACCAGTGGGATTGCGCGACAAATTCCACTCTATCTTTGCAGCCGTGTCACCTATTATATGTATCCAATGCACTTCTCATTGGAAATTCCTTGTGGCCACTGGTGCCGCTGTTAATATAATACCTCCTACACGATATACCAATACAACAGCAGACTCCTTTTCCCTGCAACTCACGAATGACAGTTCAGTTCAAATCTTCGGTACCTCATCACTCATCTTAGACTTTGTACTTCGATTCAGTTTCTTATGAATTTTCATCATCATCGACGTACAGATACCTATACTTGACATTGATTTCCTTTCTCACTTTCAACTTTCTGTCGATCTAAGAAGACATTGTTTGTCCAATGCAAAGATTTCTCTTTCTGTCCACTGCAGCATGCTTTCCTGTAAAGCACCAAGCATCTGCACGGCAAGTCCATCAAATGCAATTTTTGCAGACCTGTTAAACCAATTTCCTGTGCTCACCCAACCCTTTTCCCACACCGAAAGACATCAAACATCACATACGTCATCATATCACAACCTATGGTGCTCTCATGCATACAAAGCCTCGACAGCTGTCCCCGGAAAAGGTAGGATTTCAACACATGATGGATCTCGGCATCATAGGCCCTCAAGCAGCCCATGGTCATCTCCACTTCACATGGTACCCAAGAAATCAGACAGAAACTGGAGACTCTGTGGAGACTACTGAAAACCTTTCCAACAGAAATCCAGTTCCACACCTGCATGATTTTGTTTGCATCCTTATCTGACTCTAAAGTTTTTTCTCGCCTCGACTTAGTCCGTGCATATAATCAAATTCCAGTCGCCGAGGGAGACATTCCTAAGATCGTGAAATCCACCCTTTTGGACTATTTGAATTTACCCGTCTACCTTTTGGATTGTGTAATGCCATCTAGGCATTCCAAAGATTTATTGATGAAGTCCTTCATGGACTACCCTTCATTTTCGCATACATCAACAGCATCCTCATCACAAGTTCCTCACAATTACAAATCAATGAAGTGCAAATTTAGTGTCAGGTCCTTTGATTTCCTTGGACACCAGATCGACAAGTTTGAACTTACACATTTGCCTTCAAAAGTGCAAGATTTTCCTGTACCTACCTCCTTGCATCAACTATGTCGTTACATTGGACTTGTGAACTATTACTATCAGTTCATTCACGACTGTTTATATCACCTGCCCAAGCTCATTGTTGCACTCTGTATGCAAAAGAAGACCCTGTCTCTCTCAGACAAAGCCCTGACATCTTTTCACACATCTAAAACAACTCTGGTGAACTTCACAAAACTATCGTACATCAACCCTGAACCAACAGCTAAGTTCTTTCTTTCGACAGATGCTCTTGATGTAACTCTTGGTGCCATATTCAACCAGTTCGTAAATGGTCAAACATTACCACTAACTTTCTTTTCTGCTGATCACTCCTCAGCATAAATTTTGGTCGAGAACTACTCGCCATATACTTCGCAGTAAAACATTTTTGTTTCTAGTTGAAAGGGAGACAATCCACTCTTTTCACTGAGCACGAACCTCTGATTGCTTCCCTTACATCTGCCATCTCTGGTAAACATACACCCAGATAACTTTGACAGATGGATTTTGTGACGCAATATTCTGCCGACATCCAATATTTATCAAGCAGTGGTTCCCAGTTTACATCACAAACTTTTTGAGACCTTTGTCAATATTTCAGAATTCCCCACTTTGCGACAACTGCGTATCACCCTTTTGCAAACAGAATAGTAGAACGTTTTCATTGTCGACTCAAAGCTGACCTATCTGCTCAGCCTGAACCTTATCGCTGGAGTGAATATTTACCGCTCGTTTTTCTAGGACTTTGGTCTATTATTAAAGAAGATCTGAATGCTACACCAGCAGAGATGGTTTTTGAAACCATTTCTTGCCTTCCCGGTGAATTTTTCACAGTCAACATATCCATACCCACAACCACCTCCAGTTATACAGACCGTCTGAAACTCAAAATGTCTTGAGTGTCATTTCCAAACCATACTATCCACCTGATCTTCATTGATGTAAGTATGTTTTCGTCCATATCGACTCAATACACAGACCACTACTGCTGCTCTATGATGGATCATATCAAGTGTTGGAACACTCAGACAACTATTTTGTCATTGACCGCAATACAAACATGACTTGACTGCAATAGATTGCATCAAACCAGCCTCTTAGAAAGTTCATATGATTTAGCATTTCCTGCAATGAGTTTTTCTGACTTAAGAACCAAACATTGCACCCAACCCAGATACAATCATCACGCCTGATCCAGATTCTGTCATTACACCTATTTCTCACACACCTGGTAATGACACTGATCTGCACCTTCCAGCTCCTTCTGTCCAACCGCTACTTGCATCGAATCTTTCTTGTGTATACACGTGCTACACCATGCCTACATCTGCATGCTATTTCATTTACTTTTCTCTGTAGCCTCCAGGAATTTTCATGACTGCTATAACAATGTTTCACATGTGGCGCGAACACACAGGCACAAAATAAGCCACGATCTAGCATTTGACATAGTGACATAGCATCTAGGTCAATTCTTTTTGACCTTTTATTTCTATTTCTCTCCACTTCCATTTCTTTCGTTTCTCTTCCTCTTTTTCACCTCAACACAACAATGAATAGACGCGACTTATGTTCACGTTATAAATACGCACAATCGAAGAACAAATTCTCACCTGTATGCATGTATAGATACTCGAGGTAAGATAACTTAATTTCGTCATGAATATTAATGGTCTGTCATGAACAGTTCAATTAACTTCTGGAACACATACAAAAAAACTTCTCAAAACTATATCGAAACATTCGGTACACGTGCATTCACAATTAACATATTCATAACTTGCACACACGCTCTATGTCTTTTTTCAATGTTAATAAATAAATGTATTGTTTAATATATTGTAACTCGGTATTTTGTTGTCTCATTTTGAGGTCAGAGTTGTGAACACATTAATATCCTCTACAGACTTAGGCCCTGTTGGTGGGGCATTAGAATACGCCGACTGCCCCCCTGCAGAGGGTAAAAGTCCCTCAATGGGGGTCCTGGATATGACCTTAAACTATATCCAGTGGTGAGGCCCCAGCTTGTGGGCTTTGGGGAATGTGGAGCCACCCTTTAATTACCATTGCTCCCAGGTCCACTCTGACCCGGAGTGGTAGTACCTGTTAGGGTCCCAACTATGGGTTAAATAGAAACCGACTTGAAAACAACAAATATATTCTATTAAAAAACTTTTTCTTCAAAATCACTGGATTCGGCATTAAATAACCCGAAAAGGGGTTGATATGCCGTAAAACAAAAACAACCAACCAATCAACCAATCTACAGACTTAATAGCCTAATACACTCTATTATTTAGCTGGGTGAGAATATGAATTCATACCATTCCTAAGTCATGCAATGGATCTAATAGAGCATGATCATAGAAGAACACTGGCTGGCTGTGTTGTTAACCACTGACTATTTTGATATATCTAATTGCATGAATATTTTAAGGTATAAGGAACTTAAAGCATCAAAACTTTTACCAAAATGACCGAGCTAATTATTAAATAAGCTGAAAAGAGTTAATATGCCATAAAACAAAACAACCGCTTCAAACACCCTGAATAAACATTTGAAGTTATAAAAAAACTTGAAGCATAAAATTTTTAAAAAAATTACTCGATTCCACATTAAATAACCCCAAAAGTGTTGATGTGCCGTAAAATAAAGCAACCAATTCAAAGCAAACACCATAAATAAAACTTATGATATAAAGAACTTGAAACATAAAAACTTTTACCAAAATGACTGGATTCAATATTAAATAACATGAAATGGGTTGACTTACCATTAAAAAAAAACAAACAAGCAATGAAATCAAACACCCTAAATAAATATTTGAAGGTATAAAAATCTTGAAGCTGTTGCCAAAATGATAAGATTTGGTATTAAATAACCTGTAAAGAGATCAATCAATCAATCAATCAATCAATCAATCAATCAATCAATCAATAAGGGTTTTATCACTCAATGAGGAACCCCTTCCCAGACTTAAGCCATCTATCTTTGTCTCAAGCTATCCGCTGCCATATGGGACCCATGTATTTTATCAGGTTATCCCTCCACATCGTTCTTGTTCTTCCCTTTGGCCTCTTATGTTCATGAGCTGTCCATTTTGTTGTCCTGATGTTGTCATGTTGTCTGGCTTTATGCCCTACCCATCTGGTTTTGGATGTTTTGATGGCAATATTGATGTCAATAACTCTTGTTTATTGGCGGATCCAGATGTTTGTCTTTCTGTCTTGTAGAACGATGCTCAACATTATCCTCCCCATCTTACTTTGTGCCACTGCCAGGATTTCACTTTGGCGAGACGTCAGTGCCCATGTTTCACTACCGTAGATCATCACAGGTAGTATATATTCATTGAAGATTTTCCTTTTGAGTGCCATACTTGCTTTTCGGCTTCACATGATTATTATTCATTTCCCCCCAAAACTACCGATCCAAATGCTATCCTTCTCTTTATCTCAGGGAGATCTTGTTGTTTCATATTTTCTTTTCCAAGTAGATGTAGCTTTCAACTTCTTCAATAGTCTTTCCATCAACAATTATTGGGCACTTGGTAACGTGCTGGTTCAGTATCAGCTTGGTCTTCCCAAGATGCAAGTTGAGGCCAACTGGTTTGCTCTTAGAGTTGATGTTGTTTAGAATGTCATTTAGTTCTTCAAAGGGTTGTCATACTAAAAAAAAAAAAACAATGAAACCAAAAATCCTAAATAAGATAAAAAAAAAAAAACTTTAAGCTTTTGCCAAAACCATAGGATTTGGAATTAAATAACCTTAAAAAAAAGTTCATATGCCATAAAACAATAAAACTAAACACATCTTTCGTTTGGTTAATATCAATAAAATTAAAGACATAGACGTTTTGTTAAGATCGGTAGGCAATTTATCTCATTTTTGCTAAGAACAACAGATAAGTTGGATATTTATCATAGGAAACGATCATTATTTATTTTTAACTGCTATTATCAAATGGTGGTTTTTATGAGACAGTAGATTAGCCGATTTACAGCTTATAGTCTCAGAAAAAAAAAAAAAATGGCGGAAAAGTGCAAGTTTACGAAAGTTCAAATGAAATGTCACCCGCGCAAAACTAAATACTTCAATAATAAATTAAATTCTGGTAGTATATTTCTAGCTTTCGTTTCCTTTCTGCAATTAGATCTCTCTCTCTCTCTCTCTCTCTCTCTCTCTCTCTCTCTCTATATATATATATATATATATATATATATATATATATATATATATAATAGTACCTAGCTCTACCTACATATTCAGCACTGTTGAAGTAAATACTTAAAGTTTACGCATAAATTTATACTTTCGTATGTTAATTTATGCGATTAAATGAAGTAATCATATATGTATGTATGTATGTATGTATGTATGTATGTGTGTGTGTGTATGTATATGTGTATGTTTTATTGAAGAGCAGATATAATTCCTGTTTGTTTTTGGTGAGCTCTCTCTCTCTTTCTCTCTCTCTCTCACACACACACACACACGCACACACACGCACACACATGTTTGTAGAACATCTATTGATTTTCACTCAATCTTGAGCAATGTGGGGTATCTCTGCTAGTATTTAAATAACTGTAAACATGTTTGTAAAAAAATTTAATCTTTTGATTATGAAAAACTAAAATAATATTAACAGGCAATGCTGGATGAATGCAGGCCGGATCATCTAGTTTAACAATATTTCTAAGATGAAATATCATCTATATATTAATAGGATAGCGCGTGTGTTATTTATTTTGTATGTCACGATTACATCCGAGTGACTGTCGTTTAATTATTATGGACTTCCATTTCTTGTATTAAATAATTTTACCAAGAATTCTTCATAAGTTTTGGTTTCGGTTTTGGTTTCGATTATAGCTGAAGGAACTCTAATTATATATATATATATATATATATATATATATATATTGATTTCATAAGTTTTGGCTTCAGTTAAATTCAAGCTGATGCACCCAAGTCATATGGATATATTTTTTTTTTATGAAATAACACCTTTATAATATATAAAAATCGATAGAACATTAACTCTATAATAATCTGCAAGAATTAAAATATCATATTTAAGTGTACTTTATGACCGGGCTATGCTGGGCATCCCTGCTAGCTTAGATAAATACTTTTGCAGTTTTAACAAAAGAACTACAATAATATTAGAGCATCTCCATTTACACTGAACATCTACAGAATGCCAACATCAATATATTACATTATAGAAGAGTCTACTGTGGAATTTCCACAGGTCCCGCTAGTCTACATTATTTGGGGAGGAGTATTAGAAATTCAAACATAAATAAAACAGGGGCTGAAAACTGTCATTTAATACATAATGTAAAAAAAAGCCGTTATTGTTCATGACGAGAACAAGAATAGATAATTTTACATTGTGGTGGTGGTGGTGGTGGTGGTGGTAGAGGTGATAAAGTTACCTATTTACGAGAGCATCAACTAAAAAAAGACAGAGTGTTGTCATCTTGATTATCATATTCATTGCGTTTTCGCAACTTATATTGTAGGTCCTGGTGTAACTTTGCAGGAGTTAACAAACAAAGGAAGGAAATAATATCCGACTCAGCTTTTCTTCTGTTTTAACACAAGTCGTCTATTACCATTACTTTCCAAACAATGCCTGCTTCTTGTTTTTTTCTAACTGTTAATTTCGTCTGACATGAGATTAAGAAAACCCTGCCGTCTCAACACCAGCTTAAAAGTCTCTCGCTGCCACCATGGAACTACATATCCAACTCACCCGGCAGGTCTTTATTTTCTCTGCTCTGCGCCACGTGGTGTCCTTTATTTTTTTCTTGTCACGCAAGCCTGTGCATACTAGCTAATTTGCATAGTGCGTAAACGACTGCTGCTGCTGCTGCTAACATCTTCGCTAGCCATCTATCATTCGGCAGCTGCTGATATTTTCACACGTACTCATACATGCTCCATTACACTAGTTATGACTTTAAAATGCATCCGGTGGTGATGCTGCAATTTAGGAGTTTTGGGAGGAGTATTGTGTTACCTCTTAATTCTTCTGGTGCTATCAGATGAAGTTGTCGGAAGATATCAGCTTCCAGACCTGAATGCATAAAACATTGCTGTTTTTTCTTTTACCTTTGCAAAATTCAATCATGTTTTGCAAAGACAGAAGCAAAACAACAATTTTCCTAATTTAATAATAATAAAGATGAGAATAATAGTCCGCAATAAATAAATTAATAAATAATACTCATCTCAATAATGAATTCCAATTAAATAATATATATACCATTCGGTACGGACCCGACCATGGAAGATCAGATAATAAATAAATGTGGATTTATAAGATAAAAAAATCCAACCTTGATCGCCCTTTGGGGCCCGTGGCACAGTTGATAGAGACGTTGAATCTCTACTGTTCCAGATGAGCATTGTTTGAAGATAGCAGTTTCAATCCTACCCAAAGTCGGCCAGAGGTTTATTTGGCCAAAACGTGGTGAGACGACAACAACTATGGATGGCAGTGATTGCTGAGAATGCAGTTAGGAGATTCGAAGTTCCTATCCGCCGTGGTTACCACCTGACGAAGGCCAGAGGAAGAGTTGGCCGAAACGTTGTGAAACAACAACTAAAAAAGATGAGAATAATAGTCTGCAATAAATAATTTAACTGATTTTTTTAGATGAGGATTGGTTATTTGTATTATTTGGATTCTTCGGACTACTGTTCTCATCTTGAGTGATTTTCACAACATTTCAGTCGATATAACCTTCAATTTTTTTAAAGAGTATCTTGTCAAGCTCGGGAATGTTTCTGTTGAACTCAGCAATTCTTAGTGTGGGCGATCGAAAAAATACAACTGCGAATTACTTAAGACCTCTATCCAGTCATGGCTGACAGAACAAGAACATGCTACTCCCATGAAGTAAATAAAGGGTTCCGTTTGAAATTCCATCCAAATTTTTGAGTTTGACAGAAACATTCCCGAGTTTGACAAGATACACCTTGTTGTGTCCAGAGAAATGGGTTGTCGGAATCATGGAATATTTGAATGAAAAGTAAACAAGCTCATTTTAAGTTAAATACTATTTATTACAAATTATATTTACAGCACAATATGCACGTGTTAGCGCAGCCGCCATCTTGTCCATTATCCCTGGAACTCTCTAGTCCTTTGCTTTTCATCTATATAAGGGCAATAACTCGTACTTCCTATATTAGAGTTATCTCCTCTTTAGCTTTTGATCTCTATAACACACCTGAATAAAGTCAGAGGTTACATAGACCAAAACGTTGTGAAAATGACACTCATAATGCGAACAATAGTTCAAAGAATCCAAATAATGCAAACAATTTTTCATGTATAAAACAACCAATGAACAAACGTTTGTAATTATAAAGAGCTTGAAGCATTAAATCTTTTGCCAAAATGATCGAACCCCAAAAGGGTTGATATGTCGTAAAACAAAACAACCAAACCAAACACCATGAATAAATATTTAAAGACATAAAGAACTTGAAGCACAAAAGCGTTTTTCCAAAATTACTGGATTCGACAGTAAATAATCTAAAAAGGGTTGATATCCCATAAAACAAGACAACCAAACGCACATCCCTTAGTTACAGTTACTCCTAGGCCCACTCAGACTAAAAAAACGTGGTGAAACAACAACAACTATGAAGATGAAGATGGCAATCTGCAAAAGAATGAATACACACTGGTTCACCAAAGTTAAGCATCATTTAGTCTGGTCAGTACTAAAATGGGCGACCATTTGAGAATACCAGGTGCTGTATAGGCACTCTGCTTATCTCGGCATTGCTTCCAGAGGTTCTAGACTTCTCCTTATCATTGGCATCAAGCAGTGCTGACTCAGAGAAGGTGTGGTTGGAGATTGCGCAACCTTTCCTTCACAATTCAGCAGGGAGTCATCATCAACCCTCCAGGATGATCAGAAAGTCCTTGCCATTCGAGGCGCCTCTCTTTAAAAAGCATTTAAGTATCCTTTCTTCCTCTTCTTTTTTGATCAGAAATTATATTCAGCTCTTCTGACATCAAATACTGTGGCAGTGTTCTTAGATAGGTTTTGTATCGGAATGTCTCTGATGAGTATCGATAATCAAAATATTCCAATGAAAGAAGGAACAGACGATTTTGACCAAAGTTAACACCTTACACAGCCTAACATCACAAGTGCATTTGAGAAGTTTTATTAACACACATGCCGAAAAGTCCGACATATAAAATCAAAAGTAGGTTCTTTGTTATGACAGGGGCGCACATACGTTCTATTATATTCAGGTACACTTACATCCTGCTACAGACAGTCGCACCTGCGTGTCACCATTATTGTACTCTGAATTAACAATAAACTTGTATCATCACACAAATTTAACCCTAGAAGATTTTTCTTTCTTTTGTAATAAACGTGCCAAGATGAGATTATAATTGGCCTGTTAAGACACGACCTCTATTTCTCACCCTGTTCAACTCTTAATCTATCCTTTTCTTCCTTCTTTCTTTACATCTATCTATGAGGCTCTCATTAATGGATGAAATAGAATTTATTTTAGGTATGATACTAAACTACTTTAGATACCCTTGAGCAAGGTCTTCCCCCAACCGTCTTAGGTATGATCTTAAAGTGCATTTGGTGGTTATTATGGAGCTTTGGGGAGTGTACAGTCATCTTTTTATTTCTATTACTCTCAGTTCCACATCTGATCTGACTGTCAGATCTCCATCTATAGATTAAAAGTTGATTAAACATTAAGTTGTTAACTATTCTGTACTTTCATCTAAGAATTTTGTGATTAAAGTCATTACACTGCCGTCCAAGCTCACGACTCCCAATTTGCCCTTGTCTCTGAAAAACAGGTATTTAATTCAGGCCGGCAGCATCTCATTTGCATATGCAGTAATGAGAAATCATTAAAACTTCTGACAACTGATTGGATAATTACTTCAGCATTTTCTGACTGCTTATGTAACCTGCCAGAAGATCCCGACACGAAGTTGACAGAGACTGGGTTGTAAACTGGATAGGTGCCCAATTTTTACATCAAAATATGCTTTTAGTTTCGTATATAAATTCTCTGACCTTTTTTTATATATAAACACACCTACAGATATTTGAATTTATATATGTATATTAGTGATGGGACGATTCCAATATTTTTCCCAATTGTGATACAATTATCGATTCTGCGTTAAATTCCCGATTCCAATACAATTACCGATTCCGATTCTGATTCTGATTCTTCTAAATTTTTAAACATAGAGTTACTTTTTGGGGGAGAGTTACCGCAGAAAACCATCAAATATATGCATATAATTTCCTAGATGTAGAAATGCTCTTATAGTGATGGGATGATTCCAATATTTTTTTCCGATTCCAATACAATTACCGATTCTGATTCTTTTAAATTTCAAAATATAGAATTGTTTTTTCTGGAGATAGGGAGTGGGGAGTACTGCAAAAAAACATCAAATATACACATATAATTTCCTAAATGTAAAAATACACTTATAAACTAATAAAAATAATGAAAAGAATCGTTTTTGACATTGGAATATACGCACAAATTTTTCCAGTTCTGATACCGATTCCAATACCCCAAAATGTTCTGATTTTTTTAATTCTCGATTACGATTCTGGTTAATCCTCCCAACACTAACATATGTCTCTACAATTATATAAATGCAACTTTCTGTGTGTGTGTGTGTGTGTGTGTGTGCGTGTGTGCGCGCGCGTGTGTGTGTGGGTGTGTGTGCGTGTGTGTGTGGGTGTGTGTGTGGGTGTGTGTGTGAGTTCGTTCCTTATAGACTCTGAAACGGCTGAACAGATTTTTTTTCAAATTTACAGAACTTTAGCTGGGAGTGATCTTAGTTAAGTTTTGTCTCAGAATACCCCTGATAATTACTGTTAATTGATAATCGAAACCGTTATTTTAATTTATTTATCACCAGTAAAGCCATTTTTTCCGTGTTGTGGCTTAGCAACAACGATAGACCAACGGGCCATGAAAATTCTACTGTGGGTAAGTTGATAGCGTGTTTTTTTTTGGGGGGGGGAGGGGGTGACATGGTCTGTAGGTTCAAACTCTGCATGTAAATTTCTTACTTTCGTTTCATTAACTGCAAAGAATTTTATGAGACTTGAAATTTTACATGTTCTTTTTTTTTTTTTTTTTTTTGCATGACGTGGTCTGTAGGTTCGTACCTTGCACATAAATTACTTAATTTTTTTTTTTTTGCTAACTGAAAAGAAGTTTATATAAAATAATTTTATAAAAGAAACAGTAGGTTCTCTAGAGTGCAATGTAGAATAACATATATTTTGGACTAAGTCACTGCATGGAGGCATATGGAGCTTCCTCCCGAGCGATTTCACGGATTTCGATATAGGAGTGTGAAATATTTGTTGATCATCATTCAATCCCGAGCAAAGTCGGGTCTCCCTGCTAGTATATATATATATATATATATATATATATATATATATATATATATATAGAGAGAGAGAGAGAGAGAGAGAGAGATAGATTGTCATAATAAACTTATACCTCCTTTAGAGGAAAAACATAGAGTTTCAAGACACTGAGGAACATTTAGAGATATGGAACAACTTCCATTGTCTTCCCTGGAGAATATGATAGATATTATAGTTATTTTATCAAAATGGGATATATTTGATTTGTAAGAAGGATTCTTCGTTCCTTAGCTCCATAGCTTTACATATAAATGAACTTTTATTTTTATAGAGAACACACACACAAACATTGAAATTTATATATACATAGATTAAACCCTCTGGACATAGACAAAGCTCACAATATTATTGATATGAATAAATTACAAGTTTGTTTTTCTTACAAGGTCCGTAGGCCACTCGAGAATAAGGGTAAACAAGTGTACAGTAGTTAATGGGACAATATTGTATTAATTGTTAGTTGTGGAAATTTGGTAAATTGGATTACTTTAAGGAAGGGGACGGCTCATCAAGAACTTGTTTAGATTGGACTTGGAGATGACCATATTGTAGTCAGCTGAAAAGCAGGCAAAGGGAAGAGAGTTTCACAGATGTGCAGTTCTAAGAAAGAGGCTTTGTTCATGGAATCTGTGTTTAGGTTTAGGCACAGATAAAGAGTGGGAAAAACTATTGATAGTGGTTTCGGCTAGACGAGCGTTTTTTGTCAAAGTTTGGTAAGGAGGAGGAACCATAGATTGGAGCTCAGACAAGCACTCAAGGCAGGACAGAGTGCTTCGAGTAGCTCCTGCCCAAATGTTGCACCAGTACTCCATCTTAGGAAGTACTTTGCTTTTATATAGGTAGAGAATTGCATCAGTAGAGAGATATCTACTGGAGCAGTAGAATGATCTCACTATTTTTCCAGCCATCTTGGAAATGGATTTTACTTTTTATAAATGTTAAGCACAAACGCAGGCTCAACAATATTATTGGTATGAAAAAATTACAAGTAAAAATTTTTTTTTTTTAAATATACATTTTGTTGATTAATTAAAAATTACACATTTTTTTATAGCTCTTTAGCCATTTGGCTAAGATCAAAGAATAGTAGTACCAGCTCTACAACATCAGTGCCATTTAACAGCAGAAGTTTTCATGTAATTATTTCCCTTGAAAAAAAACTTCAAAATCCGGACAGACATACAAACAGAGAAAGTGCCATTTATATTATTAGTGGATTGTCGTAATAAGCCATCTTTATTTTCCAGTCAGATACAGTGAGATCTTGCTTGCTGGAACACCCACATTTTCTATTTTTGTCCATCACATAGTCAACTACTAGCTGCACGCACTTTCTCTCGTTAATCTTTTGCATAAACTATTTTTAGATTGCTAATACTAAATAGACACGCTGCCACTAACCATAGAATATTACAACGTCTGATTGACAGAGTTTTTAGAGGAGTCATTTGGGTGCACAGCTTTGTAGAGATACCTCACCGTCAATGTTAGTTAGCTAAATGCACAAGAAGTACGCAGATATGAAAAACACCAGTATAAACAATGCTTATGTTTTATGTATATTCAAACGTACAACATTGACATAAAATTTTCTAAGTTGATTAAGTAAAGTCACTTATATTTTTTAAATGGAACACATACATCAAATCCGTTTCCAAGGTCGCTGAAAAAATGGTGGGATCCTTCTATTGATCCAGTAGATATCTTACCGCTGATACAATTCTCTACCTGTATAAGAGCCAAGTACATCCAAGGATGGAGTATTGTTGCCACATCTGGGCAGGATTTGCTAGAAAGACCTTATCCTGCCCTGACAGCGTTCAAAATAAACTTTGTAGCCTAGTAGGGGAATCCCTTTCTTTTCCCTGCAACCTTTTCCTCACAGAAGAGACGTTCCGAGCCTGTCTCTACTTTATCGTTATTTTCATAGCCGGTGCTCGTCTGAGCTTCAATCTATGGTCAACCCCTCGCCAAATGTTCATGAGAAACACTAGTCTAGCTGAAAGCACTATCAATAATTCCCTCCACTCTTTATCTGTGTCTACACGTAAACGTAAATTCCGTGAATAAAACTTCTTTCTTAGAACTGCACATGTGTGGAACTCCCTTCCATTTGCCTGCTTTCCAGCTGACGACAATATGGTCGTCTTCAAGTCCAACGTAAACAAGTTCTTGATGAGCCGTTCCACTTAAGTAATCCAATTTACCGAATTTACACTTCTAACGATGACCATGATATTGTCCCATTGACTAGTGTACTCTCTTTAACCCTTATCCTCGAGTGGCCTCTGGGCCTTGATACGTGGTGATTCCTTTGTAAAAAAAAAAAAAAAGTCTAATAACACCAAAAGTTTAGACATTAACATATTTAAGATTTATTCTGCTTTTTTTTATATACTAGCAGGCCGCCCGGCATTGCCTGGTCATAAAGTATGCATAAATATTATATTTTAATTAATACAGAAACTGCAGTACATGCGAGTATTATGTTTTTTTTTTCTAAACAATTCACTTCTAGTAAGTAAAAAAAATACTCGAGCTGAGATCGAAACCAAAACCTAAAGACAGTGAGTCAAGTACGATAACCATTAGACTAGCTTGGCACAGTATTTAAAAAGTGTTTTCAAACATCGTGAGCACAGATAAAACATCCGATGACCCCCAAATAAAATTTTTTTAATTTTGACACATTCGCAGCCCTTTTTCCGGACAAAAATCGATTAAAAAGTTTTCTACATGTCTGAATACCCCATATACCAATTTTCAAGTTTGTAGATCTAAAATTCGTTGAGTATATAGGTTGAGAAATTTACTCACACACACACATTCTCACTTTTATAAGATATATAGATTACTTTTGTCTCGCCATCATGACTATGATGATGAGAATGAAGACGTTTTTGTAAAAATATGATGTAAACTGTCGTGTAAAATGTGTTGTGAAAAGTTATTCAACATCTATTGTGAAGGGTTGTGTAAAATGTGTTGTGAAAAGTTTCGTAAAATTTGTTGGGAAATGTGTAAAATGTGTTGTGAAAAAAGTTGTGTAAAATGTGTTGTAAAAAAAGTTGTGTAAATATGTTGTAAAAAAAGTTGTGTAAAATGTGTTGTAAAAAAAGTTGTGTAAAATGTGTTGTAAAAAAAGTTGTGTAAAATGTGTTGTAAAAAAAGTTGTGTAAAATATGTTGTAAAAAAAGTTGTGTAAATATGTTGTAAAAAAAGTTGTGTAAAATATGTTGTAAAAAAAGTTGTGTAAAATATGTTGTAAAAAAAGTTGTGTAAAATATGTTGTAAAAAAAGTTGTGTAAATATGTTGTAAAAAAATTTGTGTAAAGTGTGTTGTAAAAAAAGTTGTGTAAAATATGTTGTAAAAAAAGTTGTGTAAAATATGTTGTAAAAAAAGTTGTGTAAATATGTTGTAAAAAAAGTTGTGTAAAATGTGTTGTAAAAAAAGGTGTGTAAATATGTTGTAAAAAAAGTTGTGTAAAATGTGTTGTAAAAAAAGTTGTGTAAAATATGTTGTAAAAAAAGTTGTGTAAAATGTGTTGTAAAAAAAGTTGTGTAAAATATGTTGTAAAAAAAGTTGTGTAAAATGTGTTGTAAAAAAAGGTGTGTAAATATGTTGTAAAAAAAGTTGTGTAAAGTGTGTTGTGAAAAGTTGTGTAAAATGTGTTGTTAGAAGCCGTTCAAAATGTGTTGTGTAAATTTGTGTAAAATGTGGACGAGAAATCCCGTGGAGATGCATATAAATTAAAATTAAAATATTTAAATTATCATAAAAGTTAATTGGCCTAACTGCACCATACTTTTTTACTGTCTTAATCGCATGCTGCTTTTTTAGTATGGAAAGGGATGTAAAGAAAGAAGGAATGAAAAGAAAAAATTAAGAGCTAAACAGGGAGAGAAAGAGAGGTAGTGTCTTAACAGGCCAATTATAATCTCATCTTGACACGTTTATTACAAAAGAAGGAAAAATCTTCGAGTATGAAATTTGTGTGATGATACAAGTTTATTGTTGATTCAGAGTGCGATAATGGTGACACGAAAGTGCGACTGTCTATAGCAGGACGTAAGTGTACCTGTATATAATAGGACATATGTGTGCCCCTGTCATAACAAAAAACCTACTGTTGATTTTATATGTCGGACCGTTCTGCTTGCGTGGTAATAAAACTTCTCAAATGCATTTGTGATGTTAGACTGTGTAAGGTGTTAACTTTGGTCAAAATCGCCTATTCCTTCTTTCATCAGATTATTTCGATCATCAATACTTATCGGAGACATTACGATATAAAACCTATCTAAGAACACTGCCACAGTATTTGATGTTAGAAGAGCTGAACATAATTTCTGATCAAAAAAGAAGAGAAAGAAAGGATACTTAAATGCTTTTTAAAGAGGGGCACCTCGAATGGCAAGGACTTTCTGATCATCCTGGAGGGTTGATGATGACTCCCTGCTGAATTGTGAAGCAAAGGTTGCACAATCATCAACCACACCTTTCCTGAGTCAGCACTGCTTGATGCCAATGACAAGGAGAAGTCTAGAACTACTGGAAACAATGCCAAGATAATCAGAGAGTTCATACAGCACCTGGTATTCTCAAATGGTCGCCCATTTTAGTACTGACCAGACTAAATGATGCTTAACTTTAGTGAACTAACTGGACCCAGTGTGTAGTCATTTTTTAGTTGACTGCCATCTTTATCTTCATAGTTGTTGTTGTTTCACCATGTTTCGGCCAAATCATCCTCTGGCCTTCCTCAGTTGATTAACCACGACAAGATAGGAATGCAGAGTCTTGTAATTGTATCCCCAGTAATTACTGACTTCCATAGTTGTTGTTGTCTCAAAATATTTTGGTCAACTAATCCTCTGACCGGCTTTGGGTAGGATTGAAACCGCTATCTTCAGACAATGCTCACCTGGAACTGTAGAGACTCAATATCTCTATCCACTGCGATGTGTGGTGAAACAACAATAACTATCAAGATGGGGATGGCGGTCCACAAAAGAATGAATATGCAAATTATAAAGACTTAAGAATTCCACAAAAATAAAAAAAATAAAAAATATTTGGGACCAAGTGTGGCAACGTGATTTATGCCGTATAGAAAGGTATCTAATGAGAAAGTGAAAGTGGTTGGTTGCGCTAAGTGAGGTGTTTGAAGCAATGAGTTGTAATTACAGGAACAAACTCTCACCGCTATATCTTACTGGCTGGTGCTTCTATATTTAAATAACGAAAAAAAATATCGAATTTCAAGTAAAACAAATGGTACCTACGTAATTGTCATGTCGCAAATAGTAACATATCCTAAAATTATGGATATCAATAAGGTAGAAAATGAATTAATTATGAAAAAAACATTTGTAAAATCTCGCGATTTCATTTCAAAATCTTCCTATTCGAATTAGAGAGTTAACAGGGGTAGTAATTCAATTTCCAATTTGTCAGAAATCTAATGCCAATTTCGGAAAAGTAATTTCGAAAAGTTTTAATATGGTATCGAAGAGATTAAAGCAAAGTGATATATTTTTTTTTTCAAGCGATAAATAAACGAAAACAGTTGTTCTTGGCATTCGGGGCTGGGATCAAAGTGTAGTATCTGTTCTACAGATGCTGCACTTAAGGTAATTTATCCCAGTCAATGGAGGGGAAACCCTCTATACTGGGGCAATTATTTTTGGTAACCAGAGTGCCCCCTTTTTGCCTACTTTTAGGGGAGTTGGTTTTTACCCCACATTAAAAACGGCCTTGTGCCTAATTTGCTTTGGTGGGGAAGCAAATAAACACATTAAACGAAAACAGTATACTTATTTATAAACAACAACAA
The DNA here is from genome assembly GCF_053919585.1 of Euprymna scolopes. NCBI lineage: Eukaryota > Metazoa > Mollusca > Cephalopoda > Sepiida > Sepiolidae > Euprymna > Euprymna scolopes. Next base: position 22,776,393 of record NC_136492.1, on the reverse strand, counting down.
CAAAAATAAAAACTCATTCTATCAGTTATTTCATGACATGACAGCTTCCTTATATTAAGTATAAGTTTATTTGAAACCATTTTTTAAAGATCGTGTAAAGCTGGCCTAATAGTTATCGTACTTGACTCGCTGTCTTTAGGTTTTGGTTTCAATCTCAGCTCAAGTATTTTTTTTACTTACAAGAAGTTAAGTATTCAGAAAAAACAATAATACCTGCATGCACATGTCTCAGTTTCTTTCTGGTATTTTTACTTAATTTTTTATTTAAAAAATTTAACGTTACAATACATATAACAGAGCAGACAAATAACCGATTTGATTAAAAAATGGGCGATTTCACTGATTTCGATGACAATAGAAATATGGGAGTGTGAAACATTCGTTGATCTTCATTCAATCCCAGGCAACATCGAGTTTCCATGCTAATAAAATATAGAATCGATTTATTCCGTTAGGTACAATAATAAAAGTCCGTGTCAGGTAGTAACAACTAGTAAGTGAGTTGACAAATAAACTGCTGCTGCTGTTCACATTCCAATTCATAAATAACTTCTACTGACTGCAACCAGTTTCGCTCTCCTGAAATGTCACGTGTTCAAGCACGTCACAACACACTTTTAATTGAGCTAAAATAATCATGTTTGCATTTACTGATTTTACTGAAATTGTTGCGTGGCGCTATCATTTTAGCAAAAGAAATTTGAACATCCGGGTTTTTGTTAGTTTTGATTTTTTTTGTTTTTCACTGCAGATTTTTACTTATTTCAAAATTTATATTAACATTTTCATTTTTATCTATATTCTCTTTTTTTTTTCATTCAGTTTTCATTTTGAATTAAAAAAAAATATTTTATTACACTGTTATAACCCTAGTTAAAATGTTACAAGGAAAACAGAACACGCGAACAAAGTAGAAAAATGTATTAACAAGAATATACAAAAATGTGAGCTGTTCGTTTAGCCAACAAAAAAAAAGTTCTGTTGGTTCTCCGGATGCAGACTTCCCCATTAATGCCTTGTCTTCCGGTATTTATCGTATATGGATCCGTTCATTTGTAGGTGATTCCACCACAACATATACAAAAATCGTATTTATGCTATTCTTTGTCCTTATTTACTCGTCCCCCGCCCTCCGAAAGGCAGAGTTAGACACAAGGTCATTTTTTTGATGTGGAAAAAAATCCTTTTCCTCTAAAAGGGGAACTCTGGATTTGGGACAAAAAAAAAAAAAAAACCTCTTAGTTTAAAAGGATTTCTACTTTGCTAACAGACGATACAAAAGATGAAGTGTAGCATCAATTTGAATATGAAGGGGTAACCTAAATGGGGAGTTGAGCCGCAAGAAGTTTGTTTCTACTCTAATAGCTTCTTTTCTTGGACCGGTTGCTTTTGGAATTCCCTTCTTGCTCCATTTCTCTGATCATGATATAGTCGGGAAAACGAAATAGGAAGTGTATTCCGAAGGCAAGCGGTCTGAAGAAAAAAAAGCTGTTAGAATAGAAAAATTTCATTTTTAAATAGCCCGTAGATGGTTGGGGTTGTCTGAAGAAAGCGGTTTCAATCCTACCAAAGAAGGTCAGAGGTTTAGTTGGCCAAAATGTGGTGAGACAACAACAACTATGGAAGGCAGTAATTACTGCAGGTTCAGTTACGAAACTCAGCATATCTATCCCGTCATGGTTAATCACCTGAAGAAGGCCAGAGGATGAGTTGGTCAAAACATAGTGAAACAACAACTATAAAGATGAGGATAACAGTTTGCAAATAAATAAATAAAATATATGGTTGGGTTGTGTGAAGAAAGCGGTTTCAATCCTATACAAACCAGGCCAGAGGTTTAGTTGGCCAACAACAACTATGGAAGGCAGTAATTACTGCAGATTCAGTTATGAAACTCAGCATGTCACGTCATGGTTAATCACCTGAAGAAGACCAGAGGATGAGTTGGTAAAAAATAACACCTATAAAGATGAGGATAACAGTTTGCAAATAAATAAAATACACAAATTACTCATCTCAAAGGATTCTAATAAATAATATATAAAAAAAGTTTTCATGCTTCAAGTTCTTTATATCTTCAAATATTTATTTATTGTGTTTGGTTTGGTTGTTTTGTTTTATGGCCTATCAACCCTTTTCAAGTTTAATTATTTTGGCAAAAATTTTATGCTACAAGTTCTCTACTGGGTGGAACGATAAAATTGTCACCCTAGAAAAGATGACATGATTCCATTTCTGTTTAATGAAAACTGGTTTTCCTTTTTTGTTGCCGACCATCTACTAGTTGGCCAGTTGTGTTCAAATCCTAGTGATAGGAGCCTTCTATCATGTCTGAAAATGACACAATCTTCAACGAGCGAGATCAGAGATGTAACGCTGGACAACTTATGCTCTCGACTGATCCAAGTTATAACAACAGGACCATTGCCAGCATCCTCAAAATGCGGTTCAATGCTTGAGGGGACAGCTCAACGAAGTTTCCAGCCATGGTTATGGTCTTTGGTGTGGTTTCAAGTGAGGGTCACATCATGCCATTCGAAGGCAGCTTGAAAGTCAACACCAAAGTGTACCTGGATGTGCTGAAAAGGGTGGTGATCCCCTGGTGCAACCAGGTGGCTGCTGGCAGACCCTGTTTGTGGCAACAGGACTCAGTGCTGAATCACAAGTCCTTAGAGACCTCGGCTTGGCTTCAGAAGGAGTGTTACAACTTTGCCCCCTTCTGTCACCAGCCCCACTCCTCCCCTGATCTTAACCCGCTGGACTACTTCATTTAGTCATGCTTTGAGAAGATCACCAACATGACCTCTGACAACACTAAAGCCAGCCTGATCGCAGCCATCCACCAAGTACTCACTGAGCTCCTACCGACGCTTGTGGAAAAGGTATGCTCCCAGATTGAATAGATGGCAGCTCTACTACATAATCTAGTTGTCTGAATTGATTTTTTTTCAATAAAATTTTTAAAATAAAGCTGTAGTTCTTTTTTTTTTTTCCGGCGACAAATTTATCGTTCCACCCTGTATATCTCCAAATACTTATTCATGTTGTTTAGTTTGGTTGTTTTGCAGAGAAAAATCGTTGTTTTTGTTTTTGGCTTGTGCAGAACATGATTGAGTTTTGCAAAGGGGGAGAAAAAAATACAATAACATCATGGTAAGGTGTATTTCAGTTAGAAAACTGATATCTTTAGACAGTCTAAACTGGTAGCACCAGAATATAAAGTAGGGTAAGAAACTTTCATAGCAACTAGGTTACATAAAAGAGGGGGAGGGGATCAAGTATCTCCAAACGAGATATTTAGGTCAGAGTGTAGTTGTAAAATATCATACCCAATTATCACGTGAGCTCAGACTTCTCTAATACAATAAGTCAAACGTTTTGATATTTGTGGGAGTGAATAATCAAACTGGCCATGCACTGACCCGAGATGAAACGTTATAGGCAGCCATTAAAATGATCTCACTAGAAGGCAAGAACTTACAATTATACATTTCTATTAGTGATGGGACGATTCCAATATTTTCCCCAATTCCGATACAATTACCGATTCCGATTTTTTTATAAATCTCTAATTATTTAACTATAAGATTGTTAATTTCCCCGATTTTCGTAAAAAACACATTTTAAATATGCGGATATTTTCCTAAAAGTAAAATTACACTTATTGAGTTAAGCTTTACTGGTATTTTAAAATCGATAAATATTTATTATTTTATCATTATTACCAGCAATGGAAGATTTTGCTTTAAACAAAAGCAAATAAAAAAAGACAATTAAAAGAATCATTTTGGCATCGGAAAATAGGCATCAATTTTTCTGATTCCAATACCGATTCCGATACCTATTCCAATACCCCCAAATCTTCCAATTTTTTCGATTACGATTCCGATTTATCATCCCATCATTAATTTCTATCAACAAGTAATCTTAAAAAAATACAAAAAACTTTCTTCAGCTCCTTGTGTCAAATAAAGCTTTTATAACTATTACTGGCTGCGTGATCCGACGTTGCCTGGGATCAAATCACTGAATGTTTCATCCCACACTTTTAGCCATCGAAATCGGTGAAATTGCTCATTTTTCAATCAAATCGATTGATTGCCTGCAATAGTTGGAAACCCATTGCAGTCTGTTGTAGTCTACATTGCACTGTAGAGAACCTACTGTTGATTTTATGAAATTATTTTTATATATAATAGTTTGCATTAAAATTTAAAATGCAAACGTCAAGTATCATGCTTCAATTATACTCTAAACAGAAACATTCATATTACTACTTATGCCATGGCATTACTGCCTGTGCAGTGATAATGGCTTGAATTTAAGTTTAAAATGAAAAAGTCAAGTATTAGAGTGAAATTGTGCTTTAAACAGAAACATTCATAGAATCTACATTTTGATTTAGACACAGATAAAGAGTGGGGAAAATTACTGACAGTAGTTTCAGCTAGACGGGTGTTTTTCATGAAAGATTGGCAAGGGGGGACCAGAGATTGGAGCTCAGACGAGCACCTGCCATGGAAGTAACGATAAAACAAAGACAGGCTCACAACGTCTCTTCTGTGGGCGAGAGGTTGCAGGGAAGAGAAAAGGGCACCCCCCCACTAAGCTACGAAGTCTATTTTGTACTCTGTCAAGGCAGGATAGGCTGTTTTAGCAGCTCCTGTCCAGATGTGCAGTAGTACTCTATCCTTGGACGTACTTGGCTTTTATATAGATAGAGCATTGCATCAGAAGTGAGATATCTTCTGGAGCATTGAAGGATCCCATCATTTTTCCAGCGACCTTGGCCACGGATTTGATGTATGTGTTCCATTTCAGATCAGGAATAAAAGTCAATCCCAGAAGCTTGTCAAAACATGGAGCCTCCCCAAGACAAGATCCATCCATTTCAATTGATGCCAGATGGGGATCAGAACGTTGATGATGTAAAGATAGGAGCTTTGTTTTAGATGCATTAAAAGTAGCCAGCCACCTCTTCCTCCACTGTATGACATGCTCAAGATCAGAGGAGAGAGAATCAGAGAGAACTTTGTCATTTACGGCCTTTGAAGTGTTGCCATAGATGGTCGTGTCATCAGCATAGATGTCGACGAATGATTTAAGTATGTGTTTTGGGAGATCATTGATGTAGATCAGGAAGAGAGTTGGGCTCAGGATGGACCCTTGGGCACTCCAGCATTAATACTGTGGGCCTCTGATTTCTGCCCATCAACCACTACTCTTATGAGCCTATCAGAGAGAAATGATTTAATAATTGAGAAAACATTTCCAGTTATACCGTAGCTGGAAATCTTGTGAAGAAGGCTTTTATGCCATACCTTATCAAAGGCCATTGATGTCAAGAACAATTGCCCTAGAAAGGAAGCCTTTGTCAAGAGATTCACTAATCCTATGTGATATAACCGTTAGCACATCTGCTGTAGATCTTGCAGAACGGAATCCATATTGCATGTCACTAAGAAGGTTATTTGTGTTGAGGTGGTTGACTACTTCTTTATTTAATATGGATTCCAGCAACTTACTCATGACACACGGGAGACTTATTGGTCTGTACTGAGAGGGAGATGACTTTTCACCTGAATTCTTAAATACAGGGCATACTGATGAGGTTTTCCAGGGTGTTAGGAAGCACTTCTCCTTAAGGCAACGCTTAAACAGTTTTCTAAGTATAGGGGCAAGTTCTGTTTGAAGCTTTTTCAACAATATAATTGGAATGCAGTCAAGGTCAGTTGCTTTACTGGAATCAATGTTCTTGATTAGCTTGACGACTTTGCGCACAGATATTTGTATGCTGCATAGCGTGATGTCTGTTATAGTAGGAAATACAGGGAGTTGCTGGCCTTCGTCGCATGGGGTAGAATTAGCTGCAAAGTTTTTGACAAATAGTTTGGCCTTGTCTGATGCTGACGAGATGACCTCAGGTCCATTGATGATGGTTGGAATAGAACACATGCTTCTGTTCACGATCATGTTTGCTATTTGCCAAAACTGGTGGGAACCAAACCGCTGCTCAGCTACTTTGGATTTAACGGACTGAGCCTATAGCTCTCTTGCATTTTTTATTACTCTTTTACAGTGGTTACTGGTAGTCTTGAAAGCAGCTTTAGTCTCAGTACATCTATTACGTTGGTAGCTATGGAAAAAGTGATTTCTGTACGCGATGGCAGCAGCACATTCAGGGGAGAACCATGGCTGGCTGTTAGGTTTTTGTTGGAATTTTTTGGATGGTATGAATTGGTCTATGCCTACTATTAACCATTCGGTCAGATCTGATACTATAGAGGACACATCTTTTTTAAACATGGAATGCAGAGGTAAATCAGATATGAATGTACGGAAGCTATCCCAGTCCGCCATAGAGTATCAATATACTGTATGGTGAAGAGGTACGTCTGAAGACTTGTTACATTTCATTTTTATCTTAACTGATACAACCGAGTGGTCGAAAGAAAGATCCCAGAGGAGATAGAACAGAACATGAACATAGCTCAGGGAAAGTTGTGAGAAAAAGGTCTAGAAGGCTTGCATACTGCCCGGTAGTTGCGATATTAGGCTGTGTAGGGTGTTAACTTTGGTTTAAATCGCCTGTTTCTTCTTTCTTCAGATTATTTTGATTATTGATACTTATCAAAGACATTCCAATACAAAACCTATCTAAGAACACTGCTAGACACATAAAGTATCTTCATGTGAAATTTTATAAAAATCGATCCAGCCGCTTTGGAGTCCATAGGGAACGAATGCACGCACGCACACACACACACACACATACACACACACATACACACACATACACACACATATATGCACACACATACACACACATACACACATACATACACACACACATACACACATACATACACATATCTTTATCTGTGCCTAAATCTGAGCGTGGATTCCATGAACAAAGCTTCTTTCTTAGAACTGCACGCCTTTGGAACTCTGTTCCGTCTGCCTGCTTCCCACCTGACTACAACTTGGATGTCTTCAAGTCCAACGTTAACAAATTCCTAATGAACCGCCCCCTTAAGTAAACACTTCATCAAATTTCCACACTAACGTACTGTACTTGCAATAACCCTTATCCCTGAGTGGCTTCCGGGCCTTTATAAGTGGTGACCACCGTGTAAAAAAAAAAATATATACATACATACACACACATTCACACATACACACATACATACACACACATACATACACACATAAACATACACACATGCATACACACACATACATACACACACATACACACACATATACACACATACACACATACATACGCATACACAAACACACACGAAGTTCCTTTGTATATATGTTATAGAATAGGATAGATTTGGATTCTTTGAACTACTGTTCTTATTTTCTGGGACTTTCTTCAGGTGTATCTTGTCAAACTCGGATATTTTTTTTGTTGAACTCTGGAATTTGCATAGAATTTTGAAAGGAACCTTTTATTTAATTCACAGGGGTAGATTTCTCTCGTTCTGTCAAACATCACCAGGATAAAGTCTTAAATAATTCAAAAAGTAGTTCATCAAAGTATCGCCTGCAACTGAGAATTGAACCTTCAACCTCCAGAATAACTTGACTCTTTTGGATTATTCTGACTACTGTTTCCATCTTGAGTGTTATTTTCACAACGCTTCGGCCAACGTAACTTTCGACCTTTTCTAAGGGTATCTTGTTGAACGCGGGAATCTGCAAAAAAGATAATCAATATTTTTCTAATTGACAAAGTCATGAAAAAATGAAAGTCGGATTTTGTCAACTTGGTTTCTTTGGATTATTTGGATGAATGTTCTCATCTGGAGCGTTATTTTCACAACGTTTCGGCCGATGTAACATCCGACCTTATTCTTTTATTAAAATCCAGCAACCTATAATTCATAATATTACTTATAAAGTAAACTAGCTGGACATACGGTCGTACAATACGCTTTTTTTTTTTTTTTTTTACACAGGCATCACCACATTATCAAGGCCAAGAGGCCACTCAAGGATAAGGGTTAAAGAGTGTACAGTAGAAATTGGACAATATAGTAATCATTAGTAATGAAAATTTGGTAAATTTGATAACTTATATGGAACGGCTCATCAAGAACTTATTTACGTTAGACTTGAACACAACCATATTGTAGTCAGCTGGAAAGCAGGAAAACGGAAGACAATTCCACAGGCGTACAGTTCTAAGAAAGAAGTTTTGTTCATGGAATCTACGTTTAGGTTTAGGCACAGATAAAGAGTGGGGGGAATTATTGATAGTGTTTACAGCTAGACGAGTGTTTCTTGTGAAAGTTTGGCGAGGGGGGACCATAGATTGAAGCTCAGACGAACACTTTCCATGAAAATAACGATACATCAGAGACAAACTCGCAACATCTCTTCTGTGAGATAGAGGTTGCAAGGAAGAGAAAAGGACATCTCCTACGAGGCTACGAAGTCTATTTTGAACTCTATCAAGGCAGGCCAAGTCCTTTCTAGCAGCTCCTGCCCAGATGTGGCAACAGTATTCCATCCTTATGTATTATTATAGAATCAATACTCTATTGAATATTATATATTACGAGGAATGATTTGCCCCGTGGACTAATTCCCCCAATTTTTTTTTTTTAAATAATAATGATAATGTCGTTCATCAAATTCTGTCTGTGTTTGTTTAGAATATCATGTCAGCTGATATTTAGGTCTGACGAACTTAAAAATAGTCTTTCTTCTTTTGCAGATAAAAAAGAAGAATTTTTACAGAGGAATATTTTATGCCACACCGGCCAAGGTTACACTGGTGTAACATAAAATACTCCCCTATAGAAATCCTTTTTTCTCTATAAGAGAGAAGAAAGACTATTTTTAAGATCGGATTTTTTTTCGATTTTCAATACTTATTGGATGAAATTCAGTACAAAACATATCTAAGAACACTGCCAGACTTATAAATTACCTTTGGGTGAAATTTGCTAAAGATAGGCTCAGCCGTCCCTCAACGGTGAGGAGAGGAACTCTCACACACACACACACACACACACACACACACACACACACACACACACACACACACACACACAAAGTGACATTTATATAATAGTAAAGATTAGAATTTATTTAATTTTTTTAGTTTCTATCGATTTGTTCATTTGCTTTTGTTAGCTGAAGATGATTCAATAAAGAATTGAAAACGTTCATGACTCATATGTCACATAAGTTCATTTTTTTTTTCAATTTTAACACAAAAAAGATCATTAAAAAGATTTTTTTTTTAAATGGTATAATGAAACAGAAGAATTTTGTTATTTTTAACAATATTTGCTTAAATGAAAAACTGCTGCTTAAATAAAAAAAAACACACATGCATGATGTCCTAGAAGTCGTGCACCATCAAATTTTTCATAAAAATACATATCTGTTTTATTGATCAAGATGCTTAAATTGTTCACTTTATGCATTGAAAAATAAAACTGTAAAAATTCAAATATTTCTGATTTGCATTAAATTTGATCCATAATCATCAGATACTAAGTAAGCAAGATCTCTGAATTTCAACTTCTTAAGCATTAGATTTTATATATTTTCTAGATTCAACAAACAACTCATCCTCCGGCCTTCTTCAGGTGATTAACCATGGCGGGATAGGAATGCTGAATCTTGTATTTCCAATAATTACTGTCTTCCATAGTTGTTGCTATCTTACCACGTTTTGGTCAACGAATCCTCTAGCCTGCTTGGGTAGGATTGAAACCGCTATCTTCAGAAAATGCTCACCTGAAAGTGTAGAGACTCAACGCATACATCAAACTTGTGTACAGTATTCAATAGAAAAATACTGTTGTAATCATGAAATTGGGTAAATTGGATTACTTAAGAGAATAGCTCATCAAGAACTTATTCACAAACTTGTTGTAGTCAGTTGGAAAGCAGAAAAACGGAACAGATTTCCACAGGTGTGCAATTCTAAGAAAGACGCTTTGCTCATTGAAGCTACACTTAGGTTTAGGCACAGATAAAGAGTGAAGGAAATTATTGATAGTGAAAGTCAGGCCTCAGAGGGACCATAGAGTATAGCTAAGACAAGCCGTTGCCATGAAAGTAATGATAAAGCAGAGACAGGCTCGCAATGTCCGTTTTGTGGAAAAGCAGTTGAGGGAAAAAGAAAACGACATCCCCCACTAGGCTACAAAGAGGATTAGTTAGCCAAACCGTGGTATGACAACAACTATGGAAGGCAGTAATTACTGAGGATAAGTTACAACTCTCAGCATTTCTATCCCATTGTGGTTAATCACCTGAAGAAGGCCGGAGGGTGAGTTGTCCGCAAAAGAATTAATACGCAAATTATGAAACCTCATTTCAAAGGATTAAAAAAAATAAATAAGTAATATATAAAAAAAAAAACTGCATGCTAATCAATATTTGCAGGCCGCTGGACTTGAGCCATGTGTCATATTGGAAAAGATCTTTTGCTCAATTTTAACCGAAATTAATTTCCTGTATTCAGTGAAAGAGGAGAGTGGGCATTAATGATTGATCAAAGAACAGAGTTTGGTATACGAGCACCGAGTTGATAATAAAACTCGCAGAGAAAATAACAATTGCTCATGTGCGAATCTGTTTCACAACAGAAATTGAAACTACAAAACGATTACACAGATAATGTTAATTTATTTTTTACTAGCATTTCAGACCGGCGTTGCCCGGGTGTTTGGAGGTGTATGTTGAGCAAAAAAAAAAAAAAAGAAAAAAGCGGTAAATTTTTTTTAACTTTGACCCCTATTAAGACTCCTTAATATTTATTGTTTTGGACTCAAATCAAGTTATTAAGTTAGATCCATGTCCAAGGAACCTATATCTAAAATTTCAAGTGTTAAGACCCACAATTATCGGAGAAATTTGGTACAGTTTTCAAAGATCAAATTGTTGAACTTTAACCCCTTAACAGCCGAATTTCTGGCCGAAAACGGATTACAAAGATTTTCCAAAATCTCAGTACACTGTATATCAAATTTTGAGTCTGTAGACTAAAAATTGACAGAGTTATTGTGTAGGGAAATGTACACAGACACACACACAGACAGACAGACAGACAGACACTTTCACTTTTCTAGATGCTAGCATTTCAGCCCAGCGTAGCCTGGGTGTTTGGAGATGTATGTTGAGCAAAAAAAAAAAAAAAGAAAAAAGCGGTCAATTTTTTTAAAAACTTTGACCCCTATTATGACCCCTTAACATTTATTGTTTTAGGCTCAACTCAAGTTATTAAGTTAGATCCATGTCCAATGAACCTATATCTAAAATTTCAAGTGTTTAGACCCAAAATTGTCGGAGGAGTTTGGTAGAGTTCTCAAAGGTCAAATCGTTAAACTTTTACCCCTTAACAGCCAAATTTCTGGCCGAAAACGGATTACAAAGATTTTCCCAAATATCAGTATCCTGTACATCAAATTTCGAGTCTGTACTGAAAATTGACACAGACACAGACCCGTTCACTTTTATATATATAATAGAATATAATCTGATTAATAGAATATACTTAATTCCTTTCATCTTTCAAGTTTTCAATAAATAACATCTCTCTGTGTTAAAATGTTTCTAGCAGTTTATCCACAGTATTTTACGTGACTCACACACGATAATGCGCCAGATAATCATAGTTTAATTTGTTTACCGAATCTGTTCTGGTATATGCCATCTTTCCATTGGACAACGCAGGTACCTGGGTCCTGCTAGTATCATGATTATGTACAAATATTTGTAAAGGTACAATATTTATTCACATAATAAATGGAAAAAAAGGTAGTTTTAACAACCTCCCATTTGCAAATTCAAATATTAAAAAGAACAAGAAAACTCTTAGAAACTAAATTATATAGTAGGAACCTAATAAAAGGTATAAATACATCGGCAGTATCACTAAGATACTTTGGACCATTTATTGGCTGAACTAAAGGACTGAGGCATCTAGGCCAGAAGACCAGGAAACTTATGATCATGCACAATGCATTATGCCTAAAGGATAATGCGGACCAAATCTATGTGTAAAGGAAAGACAAAAGAAAAGGGCTTCCCAAATTGAAATACAGTTCATTGTTCGAAATTCTGTCGAAATTCCCAAATTCGACAGAAAAATTCCTGAGTTCAACAAGATACACTTGAATAAGGTCAGAGGTTACATTGACTGAAACATGAAGATGAAAACAGTAATCCAATAAATGTAAATAATATGAATAGCCAATCCACATCTTAAAAATTCAGAAATTGCAAATCTTTATGTCAAGCTCAGGCATACAGAATTTTAAAATGCTGTTAAATTTAAAATGCTGTTAAAATATTATGCTGTTAAAATATTATTTTAAAATGCTGTTAAAATAACAGCTAAAATGATACAAATTATACTATTCAATTTCATGTATTATTTTGATTAATTAGACAATTGTTCTCATCTTGAGTGTTATTTGCACAACGTTTTGGTCAATGTAACCTTCGACCTTCTTCAGTTGTATAAGTACCCAAGCAACAGAAGATAAAGACATTCATATGTACATAACGAACAGGAAGACCCAGCATTACTCAGGATTTAATAAAAACCTTAGATACTCCTGCCCTCACCCATAACACCATATTATCTTTTTTTATTCTTATGTTTTATATTTTATTATATTTTTTTTAGGGGTGGTGGAAGGGAGTTACCACTTACCAAGGCTCCAAAGCTACTAGAGGATAAAGGTTAATGAATGGAATTTGATGGTTTGGTGAGCGTTAATGGTGTAAATTGAGTAGAATTTGATTATTTATGAAGACGGCTTAACAAGCTCTTGTTTACATCGGATTTCAATGCTGTATTCAACCAGGAAGCAGGCCAGTGGAACAGTGTTCCACAGACGGGCAGTTCTGGACAAAAAGCTTTGATGATGGAATCTGCGCTTACATTTAGGCACAGATAGAAATTTGTAGTAAAGAGCGATTTCATCATTTCAGAACTGTTGAATTTTAGTCATTGAAATTGTTAAAATAATTGGAAATGGTCTGCAAGTACTGTTAGAAATTATTTTAATGAAAAAAAGAACTTTCTTTACAAATTATGACTTTATTAAATGAAGAAATAAACAAATCATTCAGCCAAGTACGTCCAAGGATGGAGTACTGCTGCCATATCTGGACAGGAGCTGCTAAAAACAGCCTATCCTGCATTGACAGAGTACAAAATAGACTTCGTGGCTTAGTGGGGGATGCCCTTTTCTCTACCCTACAACCTCTCTCCCACAGAAAAGACGTTGCAAGCCTATCCTTGGTTTATCGTTATTTCCATGGCAGGTGCTCGTCTGAACTCCAATCTCTGGTCCCCCCTCGCCAATCTTTCACGAAAAATACCCGTCTAGCTGAATACACTGTCAAAAATTTCCCCCACTCTATATCTGTGCCTAAATCAAAACGTGGATTCCATGAACAAAGCTTCTTTCTTAGAACTGCACGCCTGTGGAACTCTTAACCGCATGTCAGCTGAAGCAAAACGTTTAACATAACAAACTCACCAACTGTTGCAAATTTAAATGGGGGGAACACGTGTACTACTCAATGCACTATTGATTCGTATATATATACAGACATATAGATATATAAATACCCGTTCACATACACCTTCAGGATAAAGCTAGAATCCAGAATTAGATAGAATCGAGCAATTGCATCGACAACGGACAACGCCAGACCCAAAGTGGGTTTCGATGTACTGCATCTCATCAGTGACATGCTCCGACATAGGCACGAACCCAGGTCGTTGCACGCATGAAGTATGCAATACTGACAACCTAACGATATGGGTCACGGCGTAATCTATTGGCTGTGCCTTGATTTTTTAATTCCTATATTTTTATCCAGTTCTACATTCTGCGATGTGACAAGCAACGCGTCATATACAACTAAGATAGTTACTGCAAGTATGCAGGCGGTAGATATCACATCTACAAACATTAACTGAAATTAGCCGACTCCTCAGACACAATTTCGGAACAACCTTATTTGTTGTTACATTAAACGTTTTGCTTCAGCTGATATGCGGTTAATTTGTTCATAACTTTACATGCATATGTATATATTAAAAAGTGTGCATGCATATGGTAATGCCTTTCTATATAATAAGCTTCCTTAACTACCACAGAGAAAAGTTGCTAGAGACCGCAGAGGTCAAATTATTT
>NC_136492.1:22717201-22757201 GCF_053919585.1 Euprymna scolopes | reverse complement strand
AATATCGGCGAAAAAAGTGACCCCCCCCTGTAGAAAAGTGCCTAGTTGAAGGGGAAGGTATTAATGTTTTTAAACAATTTTTCGATATTTGTCGTATGAAATATCGAACTTTAAAACGATACTGATCTTGAAAAAATCCGTCGCCTCTATTGAAAGTTTAAGGCAGACATGCAAACAGACATACATACATACATTTATATATTGGTAACTAAAAATTTTCGACCCAAACTGATAAAAAAGCTTGCCCTATCTCTGAATACACTTTATGTAAAATTTCAAATGTTTAGACCAGAAATTGTGTGAGTAATTTGGTATAGATCGCAGACGTCAATTGTTTTTAAAATTTGACCCCTATTATGACCCCTTAAAATTTATAGTTCCGGGCTCAAATCACTTTATTAAGTTAGATCCAGGTTCAAGGAACCTATATCTAAAATTTCAAGTGTCTAGACCCAAAATTGTCGGAGGAGTTTGGTAGAGTTCTTAAAGGTCCAATCGTTGAAATTTGACCCCTTAACAGCCAAATTTCTGGCTGACACCCGTCACATCGATTTTCCCAAATCTCAGTACCCGGTATTTCAAATTTCGAGTCTATAGACTAAAAATTGACAGAGTTATTGCGTAGGGAAATGTACACAGACAGACAGACACACAGACAGAAGACAGACAGACACGTTCACTTTTATATATATATATATATATATATATATATATATATATACGAGCAAAAGTATATATATATATATATATATATATATATATATATATATATATATATATATATATATATACGAGCAAAAGTACCCGTCGTTGACTGGGTTCAAAAACAGCCTACAGAAAATGGACTCTGATTTATGAAAGTATGAGAGGTTATCAAAAGGAAGGGTTGTAATGAGATAGCTTCGAATTTGGGGGTATCAAAACCAAAGCAAAATTTGATGAAAGTAAAAATAAAATAGATAAACACCATAATTTATTATACCATACCGGTTCACACTGAAACACTTATCACAATATTCTGTGGATCTATATTAAAAAACCTTGTTAAACTTTATGACATATTTCAATTATATGGAGGTCAGGCGCGACCGAACACCCCATAATTTTATTATACCATATTTCTTCAAGCTGAAACATAATTATCAAAGTATACTTACGCAGATATATATGAAAAGTCTTTATTAAAGTTTGTACCGATTTCCATTCTATGGAGGCCAGGTGCGAACGCAGACCCTACAATTTTATTATACCATCCATATTTAAGTTAAAACATACTTATCAAAGTATTATTATGTACATCTATATCAAAAACAGTTGTAAACGTTTTTTTTTAATTTTTTATTTCCATACTTTGTGGACCGGGCGCGTCCGCAGACCCCACAATTTTAATGAATCATCATTATGCCAGATCAAACCTACCCATTCCTGTTTCTCGATAAATCTTCTATCATTATATGTAATCAGTCTTCTATAATAGCCAACCATATAGGAGCCTATTCGTGATCAGACACACACACAGACGTTCAGCTTTATATTATATTATATCATATATATATATATATATATATATATATATATATATATATATATATATAAATATATATGAATATATATGAATATATATATGAATATACATACATATATATATAAATATATATGTCACTATATATATATGAATATATATATTTATATGAATATATATGTATGAATAGATATATATGAATATATATATGAATACATATATATGAATATATATATATGAATATATATATATGAATATGTATATATATAAGAATATATATATGAATATATATATGTATATATATATATTCATATATATGAATATATATATATGAATATATATGAATATATATATATTCATATATATGAATATATATATATATGAATATACATACATATATATATATATAAATATATATATATTCTTATATGTATATAAATATATATATGATGAAAATAATAGAAATAATATTATTTCTTTAAATATATATATATGTGAATATATATGTATGAATATATATATATATGTATATATGAATATATATATATATATATATTTATATATATATATGAATATATATATGAATACATATATACATGAATATATATATATATATATATATGTATATGAATATATATATATATGATTGTTGAGCTGGATTAAATCTGACGATATGAAATAAAATGGAGGTGGAAGGACCTGGATACTCAACGTTTCGCCCGATTTATGCGGGCTTCTTCAAGAGGGATGGTCGACCATCCCTCTTGAAGAAGCCCGCATAAATCGGGCGAAACGTTGAGTATCCAGGTCCTTCCACCTCCATTTTATTTCATATATATATATGAATATGAACAAATGATTAATAAAACATGTTAAAAGACATCTTGAAAAAGAGTTAAAAACATATTTAATTTTAAAAAAGGAAGCACAAGATAAGTGGATAGTCCTTAATCTGCGGAGTTTCGAAGAAATACTCTCCTTCTCATCAGAGGGCAGGAATTAGCAAAATGCAGGATCGGATTTTGCATATAATAGTATTTAATGAAACTACAAGTAAGTCAAAGATCTTACTTGGTTAAAAAAAGGGTGAGGTAAGGGGAACAGGAGGCAAAAGAAAAATAATAAAAAGATTTCACATGAATGGATAGTCCGGTGAAGGGTATGTATATATATATGAATATATATATATGAATATATATATATATGAATATATATATGAACATATATATATGAATAAATATATATATATATATATATATATATATATATATATATATATATAGTGAATAAATGACAAAAAAACTATATTCAAAATGTCATGATGTTGACTATTTTATATTTTATTCCTTTAATTCAGTTGACATTTACAATTTTTGACAATTCAAAATTGCCTAATGGAAACATATTAAAGGTATTTGCAGCTTCTCTTCCAGTTTTTTGGATTTTAATCATGTCAAATTTGACGGATTGGTTGTTGCTATTTCTTCTGATGAGTTAAGAGCATAATAGATTCACTGATTGATATAATAATTAAGTGATCGATTTTGTGCTACGAAACAGATACTGTCAAGGATTGTAAATGTCAAAGTAATGAAAGGGATAAATTATAAGATGGTCGACATCATGAATTTTGGTACATAGTTTTTTGTCATTTATTCACTATATTGCTCTGTAATTCCATTGAGCTTCTTAAATAATATATATATATATTTTGAGTTGAGAAAATTCGCCATGAGTGGCGATGGGCAAAATTTAAGTTCTCCCCATCGCCATTTCCATACTTTGTGGACCAGGCGCGAACGCAGACCCCACAGTTTTAATGAACCACTGTTCTGCAAGATCAAACATACCCATTCCTGTGTCTCGATACATCTTCTATCATTATATGTAATCAGTTTTTTAAAATAGTCAACCATATAGGAGCCTATTCGTGACCAGACACACACATACACACACAGACATTCAGCTTTATATTATAGATATATAAAATATTCTCTAATATATATCCATAAAGTGATTATCATTAATTGAAAATGATTAGAAAATCGTATGCATTAAACTTAGTATCTAGATTATTCTAGATATCTTTATTATACATAGATTTTTTTTTTAAGAAACACTTAACACTTATCACTTAATAGTTTGCACAATCATAAATTTATATATGTACTGACACAGACTTATGAGATAACACAGAACATGCCTCCACCACAAACGTACCTATTATCGCAATTATCGGAACAATAAGTGCATGTCTCTACTATTTTATAAAAGGAACTTTGTATCTATGTCTGTGTGTGCGCGTGACTTCGTTTCCTATGGACTCTAAAATGGCTGGACCGATTTTTATGAAATTTTGCATGAAGAGACTTTATGTGCCTGACAGTGTTCTTAGGTTTTGTCTCAGAATATCGTCGATAAGTATCAATAATCGATAATCAAAATCATCTGATTAAACAAGGAACAATCGATTTTGACCAAAGTTGACATCTTACACAGCCTAACATCACAAGTGCATTTGAGAAGTTTTATTACCAAACAAGCCGAAAGACCCGACATATAAAATCAACAGTAGGTTCTTTGATATGACAGGGGCACGTTGGAAATGAATGTTTCTGTTTAAAGCACAATTGCACTATGATACTTTACTGTTTCATTTTAAATTTAAATTTAAGCCATTATCACTGCACAAGCAGTAAAGCTCGGCATAGAAAAATCAGCAGTCGGTTCTTTGATATGATAGGGGCACATTCGAAATTAATGTTTCTGTTTAGAGCACAATTGAAGTATGATACTTGACTTTTGCCTTTTAAACTTTAATTCAAGCCATTATATATTAAGATAATTTTATAAATTCAACAATAGGTTCTCTACAGTGCAATGCTGACAATAAAGTATTGTTAATTAAGTCACAGCAAGAGGCATGTGAGCTTCCCCCCGGTGCACCACGATGGGTTCCCAACTAAAGCAGGTAATCAATTGATTTGATTAAAAAATAAGCGATTCCACCAATTTCGATGAGAATAAAAATATGGGAGTGTGAAACATTCGTTGATTATCTTTCAATCCCAGGCAACACCGGGTCACCCTGCTAATATTTGTATGCAGGCTGTCCAAAAGGTCACTGAAGTGTTTTGAATTTAAAAAGATTTTTTAATTTCGATATCATTCTGTAATTTTAACACAATCTGACTAAAACATTGGAAAATTTTTTTAAAAACTGCAAAATTCAATCAATCTTTATTTATGAAAATTAATGTCCTTTTAATGTTGCTCGTTTTCAGCTTCGCATATCTGTACTCTTGTAATTGTCTGTATTTTTGAGATGAGGTGTTTTTATTGATTGAAATTGTCGGACTGACTTCCTCATCTTGGTTTTTATCGTCACAACGTTTCGGCCGTTTTGCCCTCCGGCCTTCATCAGGTGTTTTGTATCGAACTTTGAGTCCTAGTGACATATGGCCGAGTGGTCCTAGCCGTTGTATCAAAGTTTACAGCTACCCAAAGGTGCTGAGTTCAATCCTGAACGAAGGCAGTGAAAAGTAACATTCAAAACAGAGAATCAGCAACTATGTCTCAGAGCCTAGCTGGAGTCCGAACACGGTACCCTCGTAATAATAATAAAGGGTTGGGTTCGAGACTTCTAACAAACGGTTCCCCAGTTTGATACAAAACACCTGATGAAGGCTGGAGGGCAAAACGGCCGAAACGTTGTGATGATAAAAACCAAGATGAGGAAGTCAGTCCAACAATTTTAATCAATCTGTACTCTTTCCAAAACATTATTCATGACAGATTGAAGAATTAACTCCTTTATTTCGTTCCTAATGTTTTCCTTCAATTCTTGCAGGGTTTGGGGTTTAACGTTTCGAGGTCTGCCAGCTCGTGGAACGAAATAAGGGAGTTAAATCGCAATCGAGAGATTCTGCAATCTGTCATGAATAATGTTTTGGAAAGAGCACAAATTTGGAAAGCTGAAAATAAGGAACATTACTTTTCATAAATAAAGATTGTTTGAATTTTGCATTTAAAAAAAAATCCCAATGTCTTAGTCAGACTGTGTTAAAATTACAGAAAGATAGCATCAAAAATAAATGAATCTATTTAAGTTAAAAACCCTTTAGTGACTTTTTGGACACCCTGTATATATATATATGTATGTATTATAATACATATATATATATATATATATATATATATATATATATATATATATATATATATATATACAGTGATGATCATATTTATTGGCACGGTAAAATAAAAGTTAAATTTTGTCTAATAAATTCTAAAAAAGGGATTAAATTAAAGAAAATAACAAAGTATATTATGTATTTTTAACTGGCCTTTCCGCTGCAGCAATCGGATTTTAGAAAAAATAAATAACAAAGGAACAACAAACATAATTGCAAAAAACCCTTGTTCAAAATTATTGGCACGGCTTTGTTTTTCTTTTAGTATCAGTATAATATCAATCAATTTCCGGTTTACGTGCTTTCTGAACTTTTTTATGGCCATATTATGCTTGTTTAACGCTAATTCAGTGAATAATGTTTTTCAGATAATTTTTAGATAGCGATTTATTTAAACTATTATAAGTGACTAAATTATAATTTTCAATCGCCATGGTTAAAACTAAGGAACACAGCGAAGACGTCAGGAAGCTTGTTGTAGCATGCCATACCAATGGGGAGGGCTATGATAAGATTTCAAAGAAGCTAAACCTTCCCAAATCCACTGTTAGAGCCATAATAAACAAGTTCAAATCGCAAGGCCACGTTATGAGTTTAGAGGGTAGAGGGAGAAAAAGGATTCTTTCCCCAAGAGATGAACGGAAAATTGTTCGACAAGTAAAACAAAACCCAAGGATCTCTGTTGGGGAGATTGTTGATGAACAGAGCACCTCTGGAGTGAATGTATCTCGACATACAGTTGGTAGAGTTTTGAAGAGAGCTGGTTTAAAAGCATGTTGTCCGAGAAAGACTCCCTTATTGAAGCCTATGCACCTGAAAGCAAGGCTAGCCTTTGCAAAACGTCATATTGATAAAGATGTTGCATTCTGGAAACGTGTTCTATGGACTGACGAAACGAAAATAGAGTTATTTGGCCATAATAAAGTGTCTTATATTTACAGAAAATCTGGCGAAGCTTTCCTGCCTAAGATATCCACAGTGAAGCACGGTGGAGGCAGTTTGATGTTTTGGGGATCCGTTGCTGCCTCTGGACCAGGGCGACTTGTTAAGGTCACAGGTAGCATAAAAAAGGAAGATTATGTTAAAATATTGGATGAAAACCTGAAAGACTCTGCTAAAGAGCTCTCACTTGGTCGTCGTTGGTGGTTCATGCAAGATAATGACCCAAAGCATTCGGCTAAACTGACTAAGAAATGGCTTGAGGACAATCATATTAATGTTTTGGAGTGGCCATCACAAAGCCCAGACCTTAATCCAATTGAAAATTTATGGAGAACATTAAAATTGAGGGTAATGCAAAGGAAGCCTAAGAATCTTATTCAATTGGAGGATTATTGTCAGGAAGAGTGGGCTAAAATTACTACTGAAGAGTGCAACAACTTGGTTGTAAACTATGAAAAGCGACTGAGGAAGGTAATCAAGGCCAAAGGCTATACAATTGATTATTAAATAAATCGTGCCAATAATTTTGAACAAGGGTTTTTTGCAATTATGTTTGTTGTTCCTTTGTTATTTATTTTTTCTAAAATCCGATTGCTGCATCGGAAAGGCCAGTTAAAAATACATAATATACTTTGTTATTTTCTTTAATTTAATCCCTTTTTTAGAATTTATTAGACAAAATTTAACTTTTATTTTACCGTGCCAATAAATATGATCATCACTGTATATATATATATATATGTATTATATGTATATATATATATATATATATATATATATATATATATATATATATATATATATAGATAGATAGATATATATATATACACTTCAATTGACTTATATCTGACTGATTGGTATGGAATTACAGGTAAAGATAAATGCATCTTATTTTTTTATAATTATCTGGGAAGGGGGGGGGGAGTCAGTATTAGCTGATGATAAGTCTCACCACAAACAGTCAACAACCGAAACAAATTGTAAGTCAATAAGGACTACAAGTTGTACAATGAAATTCCTCGAACAAAAAATAAAATAGTTGTCTTATTTATTAGGTTGGTGCAAAAATAATGTTGTTTTGTGACGTTCAACTTATATTAATTTTATTTATTGCGGACTATTATCCTCATCTTTTCTAAGTTGTTTCACGACGTTTCGGCCAACTATTCCTCTGGCCTTCGTCAGGTGGTAACTGCAATTACTGTCTTCCATAGTTTTTGTCGTCTCACCACGTTTTTGGCCAAGTAAGCCTCTGACCAGCTTTAGGTAGGATTGAAACCAGACAATTCTCACTTGGAACCACAGAGATTCAACGTCTCTATCAACTGTGCCACCGAAGGGTGATCAAGGTTGAATTTTTTGGTCTTATAAATTCATGTATATTTATTATCTGATCTTCCATGGTCAGGTCCGTACCAAATAAATTATTATTTAATTGGAATTCATTATTGAGATGAGTATTATTTATTAAAACGTCGTGAAAGAACAACTAAAAAAAATCCGCAATAAATAAATTAATAAATAATATTCATCTCAATAATGAATTCCAATTAAATAATATTCAACTTGTATAAAAACTACATTATTTTTTAACCAACCTAATACATTACAGACAACATTAAGGTTTCAAGTGAGCTGCTGTTGATGATTGCTATTCTTCAGCGAATCAGACATCTTCACAGAAAACTCATGCAGATCGTGCCTCCAGATTGCCTGGTCTGCGGGACATCCTCCCTGTTTACCGTTGCTATTTGTTGTATCTGCAAGTTTGCAGTTTCACGCCTCATACGGAGAGCCTTAGAATAGCAAGACACTTACATACTGTAACAGAGCGCATATAAACGTGTGTGAGAGAATCAGCAGCAGCTGTGGGATGGCTGGCTTGCAAAGATATTAGCAGCAGCAGCCATTGACAAACGTATGCAAATATGCAAATTAGCAAGTGTTAACGAGCTTGCATCACAAGAAAAGGAGAGAAAAATAAACCTTGTGGTCGAGATGGAAATAAAAGCACTCTGGGGGAAGATGGACATGTGGCCCCGTGTTGGTGGCAAGAGACTTTTAAGCTGGTGTCAAGACGGCAGGATTTTGTTAATCCCATAGCAGACGAAATGAACAGTAAAAAACAAAAAAGAGACAGGCATTGTTTAGGAAGTAACGGTAATAAATGCCTTTTGTTAAAAAAGAAAAGAAAAAATCCGACTCAGCTTCTTTTTTTTTTTTTTCTGTTTAAAAAAAAAACAAAAAAACTGAGTCAGATTTTTTTTTTATCTTTTCTTTTTTATTTGTTTGTTCCTTTGTAGCGGTGCTGGATAGTGTGTAGGTCTGAGAGATTTGAACTGTAAAGACACAGCTAAAAAGTAACGGCCACACATACAAAGTCAGGGAAGGTTTGGCCCAGAACATAAGGAATGACAGTTGTACATATACAGAAGCAATGCTTTTAGTAAAATAAAAAAAATGATAAAGCTAAGATAAAGATGATAAAATTGAAACGCGAATTTATAAAAATAGGTCAGTAACGATAGAATTTACACACGAAGATGAGCAACGGTTATTGATTTGCGATTAAATGGAAAAAGGAATCTGCAATCTTTGACATTCTCACAAGAAATAATTAAGTGAACAATATTGACTGAAAATCAATATTCCTTTTGATCCCAACTTTGGATGTTTTCTGTTAAAATTACTTTTTTTTGTTGTTTCTTTGGAACTTCTTCTCTGTCTGTGCCTAAAACTAAATGAAGATTCCATGAACAGAGTTTCTTTCCTAAAACTGTCCGTCTTTTGGACACAATTGCACACGACAACTAAAATTACTAGAAGCCATACTTATTGATTGTACGGCACAATCACGTTGACACACCGGTTCTCGTCAGATCACCGAAGTTAAGCGTTGAGCCTTGCCAGTACCAGATGGGTGACCATTTGGGAAGGCTAGGCGCTGTATGCACCTTCTGGGAAGGTTGAGCGTGGGGCCAGGACCCTCACCCTGTAAATAAAAGTACACCTCGCTACAATAGCATCTACAAAGTTGTAGATGGCCTATGCCCCTCCAAGGGCTCAAGGCTATGGATGGAAGGATGGATGGATACTTATCAAAAAACTACGCCCCCTTTTTAACCGGATTTCATTTAACACCGGAACAAATATACTAACAGTATTTAATAACTAACAAGAAACTAAATAAATAAACTATAAAATAAGAAAATTGAAATTAAGAATAAAAATAATTTGCCCCTAACCATCCTGCACCATGTTTATAACCAATAATAAAAAAAAAATGATATAAATACACTAAGCCTTAAATGGAAAGAAAAAGAAAAAAATAACAAAAATCGCTCCTGATGATAATCGGATGCACAATAGAAGGCGTTTGAGTAGAATATGGCTGCACAACAACTTTTGGGTACCATTTTATACAACATACCAGCTGAAATAAAAAAGACCGCTTGACGAATGAAAAAGATATCCAGAAAATCGGAAAAAAGAATAACTTTTGTGTTCAATCAGACGTGCTTGAATATATATATATATATATATATATATATATATATATATATGTATATATATATATATATATATAGAGAGAGAGAGAGAGAGAGGGACAAACTGTTTTAAAAACAAGCCTTTTCATGCGAATGAAAAAGAATTTTCTTTTCCTTATTTTTTCTAATTAATTTCGGATTTAAAATCCTTTGTCAGAGAAAGAGCACATGCTTTTCTATCTTAATAAATAACTAGAGAGTTTTATGTGCTTTACCAGCCAGTGCACCGGATTTTACCCCCCCCCCGGAATTTTCTCTTTTTGGGGAGGGGGTAGCATGTTAAATACAGGATTCACACCACAAAACGAGCTACAATGAATGAGTTGAAAGCAACCATTGAAAGAAGATGTGTCAACTTACAAATTGAACTGATAAGGAACGTTTTCGATTCAATCAGTGTACGTTGTCAGCTGTTCATGGACCACAATAGCAATAATTTGAACACTTTCACTGGTTTCTATGTTTTTCACAATATTTTGATGTATGTAACTTTCCTTTCTTATAATAAACTAGGCTAGGTGCCCAGTGTTGCCCGGCATTGCCCAGTATTGCCCGGGTATTTGGAGGTGTGTGTTGAGCATAAAAAAAAATGGCAGAAAGGCAGGCTCGAACCTGTACTGCGAAGAATGCAAAGAACGTGAAAAAAAAAAGTGTGACGTCATTGTTGTTGTGCGCATCGTGAAACCGGAAGTGATGTAGGTTTAAATTAAGGTTAGACAATCGAAAATAGAGGAAGATATTGGTGAAAAAAAAGCGACCCCACCTTGTAGAAAAGTGCCCAGGAATTAATGTTCTTGGCCAATTTTTCGATATTTTCGTCAGAAGGGCAGACATACATGCATACATGATGGCAGCAAATTCGCTTTCGAACATTGCCATCGCTCGATATAGCACAAAAAAAAGAAAGAAAAAAGGTATGTAGAAACACGAAAACATTCAGTGATGGGCTGCACGAATGTGGCTTTTAAGCCCTGCTAAACTCTGGCATTCCTTGGCACACATTGTACAGACATGTGCACCACTAGCAGCACGTTCTTGATGTTCTTTTCTATGCAGGATCAAATGTCGTTTCAAACCACCTGCCATTTTGTACATCCGCCCGCAGTTGACACAGGTTAACTCTGGCAACTCAAGACTGCTTTGTGGCCCACTGCACTGATGAGTAGACTGGTGGCTCATCAGCCCAGCTCTGCTCAGACATATTCTTCCGCACACCTCACACTCCAGACCAATTTGGCGCCCCCTCCCATCCATGGCTCCTTTCACCCTCCCTTTCTGGATATCGCACTTCAGCCGCTCATACTGAGTTTGATCCACCCCAAACTTGCCCACACCTCCCCACAAGGTCCTTCTCCACCCTCCACGATCCAAAGCAAGACTCTCCCAGGTTCTTTCATCGATCTCACATTTTTTTAAGGTGGATCTTAAACAATCCTTAAATCTCAATTTAGGCTTTTGAGCCAGACGTCTTCCCTCCGCGAGCTCGCCATAAAGGAGTGGTAGGGAAGTCGACTGTCTAACATCCTCACCACATGTCCACTCCATCTCAGTCTATGCTTGATAACATGAGCCTCAATGCTAAGGCATTGGGTCCGTTCAAGCACCTCCACATAACTGACATACATCTCTCGATGCCATACTAGTGGGTAATTGTTACGGCTTTACCTTATCATTAGCTACAAATAAAAAAAAAAAAATCTTCGTTTCTTTTTCTCACTTAGTTTCCCCTCTCTGTCCTGCTCTAAGTAAATCTGACGACCTAGTCCACAAATTCCAAAAATTCATCATGACAAGTTTCAAGAAAAAGTACACGATTAAACCCGGTTCTCCAACTTCCAACGTAGACCCCTACTACCATGTCTCCTTCTCCAACATCAGGGGTCTACGTTCTAACCTTCCAGAGGTTGAAACCCAATTACAGGAGACTAAACCAGACCTTTTATTTTTAAGTGAAACTGGCATTGGACAGGCTATTTCCCTAGAAGAGTTCGCAATTAAAGGATACTCTAACTTAACTTCTAAATCTGACCCCCAAGATCGCCATGGGCATGGAATTTGTGCCTATATTAGGGATAACTTTCCATGTGGTAGGGACATCTCCCGGGAAGATCCTAACTTACCCTATATGTGCTTCCGGGTTGCTTTAGCTCACACTACGGCATTTATATTTACTCTCTATCGCCCTCATAACAGCGGAGTTACTATCTTTCAAAGCATATCTAAGAAAATTGACCAAGTCTTATCTGCTTATCCTTCAGCTAACATTCACGTATGTGGTGACTTCAATGTTCACAACGTCGAATGGTTGACCCACTCTAACAAGACCGACGATGAGGGAAGGTTCTGTCATGATTTCTCCATTGCCTATGACCTCACTCAGATTGTTCAGGAACCCACCCGTGTGCCCGACAATGATGGCCAGTATGCGAGCCTACTAGACCTTTTTCTCACAACTTGCCCTGAACTATGTTCAGTTTCTGTTCTGTCGCCTCTTGGCTCTTCCGACCACTCTGTTGTATCAATTAAGATAAAAATGAAATGTAATAAGTCCCAGACGTACCTCTCCATCGTACAGTATATCGATACACTAAGGCTGACTGGGATAGCTTCCGTACATTTATATCTGATCTACCTCTGCGCTCCATGTTTAAAAAGGATGTGTCCTCTATAGTATTAGACCTGACGGAATGGTTAATTGTAGGTATTGACCGTTTCATACCCTCGAAAAAGTTTCAGCAAAAACCTAACAGCCAGCCATGGTTCTCTCCAGAATGTGCTGCTGCCATTGCGCACAGAAATCACTTTTTCCACTGTTTCCAACGTAATAGATGTATGAAAACTAAAGCCGCTTTCAGGACTGCCAGCAACCATTGTAAGAAAGTAATAAAGAATGCAAGAGAGTTGTATGCTCAATCTGTAAAGTCCAAAGTAGCTGAGCAGCGGCTTGGTTCCCACCAGTTTTGGCAAATAGCAAACAGAATCATGAACAAAAGCGTGTGCTCCATCCCAACTATTATCAATGGACCTGAGGTAATCTCGTCAGCATCAGACAAAGCCAAACTCTTTGTCAAGAACTTCGCAGCTAATTCTACCCTTTGCGATCAAGGCTGCCAACCCCCAATATTTCCTCCTGTATCAGAAAACACGCTATGTGATATACGTATATCTGTACGTGATGTTGCCAAGCTAATCAAAAACCTTGATTCCAGTAAAGCAACTGGCCCTGACGGTATTCCAATTATAGTACTCAAAAAACTTCAACCTGAACTAGCGCCCATACTTACAAAACTGTTTAAACGTTGTCTTAAGGAGAATAGTTTCCCATCTCCTTGGAAAATTTTATCAGTATGCCCTGTATTTAAGAATTCAGGTAATCGCTCATCCCCCTCTCAGTACAGGCCAATAAGTCTCCTGTGCGTCATGAGTAAGTTGCTGGAATCTGTGTTAAATACAGAAGTAATCAACCATCTCAACAAAAATAACCTTCTTAGTGACACTCAATATGGTTTCCGTTCTGCTAGATCTACAGCAGATGTGCTTACAGTTATATCTCATAGGATTAGCAAATCTCTCGATGGAGGCAACCTTTCTAGGGCAATTGCTCTTGACATATCTAAGGCCTTTGATAGGGTATGGCATAAAGGTTTACTTCACAAGATCTCTAGCTATGGTATTGCTGGAAATGTCTTCTCAATTATTAAATCATTTCTTTCTGATAGGTTCATAAGAGTAGTAGTTGAGGGGCAAAAATCTGAAGCTCACAGTATTAATGCCGGTGTCCCTCAGGGGTCCATCCTGGGCCCAACTCTTTTCCTGATCTACATTAATGATCTTCCAAATCACATCCTTACATCATTTGTAGACATCTATGCTGACGACACTACCATTTATGGTAGCACATCTAAGACAGTAAACGACCAAGTTCTCTCCAATTCTCTCTCCTCTGATCTTGAGCACGTAGTACAATGGGGTAAAGAATGGCTGGTTACTTTTAATGCATCTAAAACCAAGCTTCTCTCTTTACATCATCAACATTCTGATCCACATCTGACATCAATTGAAATGAATGGCTCTCGTCTTCAGGAGGCCTCAAGTTTTGACAAACTTCTTGGCTTGACCATTACTCCTGATCTTAAATGGAACACGTACATCAAATCTGTTGCCAAGGCCGCTGGAAAAATGGTGGGATCTTTCTATCGATCCAGTAGATATCTCACTGCTGATGCTATTCTCTATCTATATAAGAGCCAGGTACGTCCAAGGATGGAATACTGTTGCCACATCTGGGCAGGAGCTGCTAGAAAGGACTTGGCCTGCCTTGATAGAGTTCAAAATAGACTTCGTAGCCTCATAGGAGATGTCCTTTTCTCTTCCTTGCAACCTTTATCTCACAGAAGAGATGTTGCGAGTTTGTCTCTGATGTATCGTTATTTTCATGGACAGTGTTCGAATGAGCTTCAATCTATGGTCCCCCCTCGCCAAACTTTCACAAGAAACACTCGTCTAGCTGTAAACACTATCAATAATTCCCCCCACTCTTTATCTGTGCCTAAACCTAAACGTAGATTCCATGAACAAAACTTTTTTATTAGAACTGCACGCCTGTGGAATTGTCTTCCGTTTTCCTGCTTTCCGGCTGACTACAATATGGTTGTCTTCAAGTCTAACGTAAATAAGTTCTTGATGAGCCGTTCCATATAAGTTATCAACTTTACCAAATTTTCATTACTAATGATTACTATAATGTCCAATTTCTACTGTACACTCTTTAACCCTTATCCTTGAGTGGCCTCTTGGCCTTGATAATGTGGTGACGCCTATGTAAAAAAAAAAAAAAAAAAAACCATCTGCCAACCCACACCCAAGATTCGCCGTAGGCACATCTGGTGAAACCGCTCGAGACGTCTCAAATGCTCCCTGTATGTTGTCCAAGTTTCACAACCATAGAGAAAAGTAGAGAGAATGCATAAACCTTAATCTTAATTGGCAGCAAGATCCCATGACGTCTTCACAAATGCCCATCCAACTTTCTGAAAGCATCACTTGCTCTGCTGATCCGTAACGATACCTCATCATCCAGGGCACTGGACATACTCAGTGTGCTACCCAAGTATACAAACTTAGTGACAACCGCTATCCTTGACCCACAGATATAAAATTCCTTCATATCATCGTGGAAGAACTTTAAGATGGTTACAAACTTGTCAGGACAGCCAAGCTTTTTCAGAATCTCCCACAAAGCATCCCTATTGACTGCATCAAAGGCCTTAGTTAAATCGATGAACACCTGATACAGTCCCTTTTACTGTTCTACATATTTCTCCTGTAGTTGCCTGGCTGTAAAAATCATATCCACTGTCCCTCGACATCTGAAACCACACTGCGACTCAGGCAAAATATCGTCAGCAATGTGCTCCAGCATTCTGTTTAGCATGATCCTACAGAGCACCTTACCGACTACTGACAGCAAAGAGATTCCCCGATAGTTTCCACATTCATCTCTGCTACCCTTCCCCTTGTATAGCACCACCATCAAAGCATCCCGTCAATCTTGCGGAACACACTCATCCCGCTATGCAGTCTGCTACAAGTCCGCTAAGCATTGCATCATCTTGGGTCCAGAACATTTAAAGATCTCCGCATGCAAACGATTCGGATCAGGAGACTTTCCATTGTTCGGCTTATGGACAGCTGCTTCAACCTCCTGGAGAGAAGGAACCTCTGCCAAGATATCCTTGACCAGATTGCTAGGAATCGACCTAACAAACTCCTGATCAACGTAAGAAGGTCTGTTCAAGAGGTCATCGAAATGCTCCCTTCATCTATGAAGAATGTCGGTAGGGTCTCGGAGAAGATCCCCACCATCCCTTGAGCACAGAGGAGTGATAGGTGATGTGGATGGTCCATAAACCGCATGCAGTAGGCTGTATAAGACCTTGGTGTTGTTTGAATCCGAGGCGAGCTGTATTTCCTCAGCTTTCTGCCTCCACCATTCATCCTACATGTTACGCAACCTCCTCTGCACCTCGTGCTTGATTGCCTTAAACTTGTCCCTCAATCGATCTTCAGTATCATTCTCATTGAAACAATCCTGATGTTTACGCTTACAATAAGCTAATACTCTCTCACATACCTCATAAACAGATTCCTTAAAAACAGGCCAAGTATTTTCACAATCAATCTCTTCCATCTCCTTAACTAGTTTCTCCCTCACAATATTGTCCCTTAGACGAGCAACATTAAGTCACTTTGGGATAGCCACACTAGCTCCCTCATCTTGGGCTTCAGAACACATTAATCTTTGCACGGACCAACCGATGGTCGGTCCAGCACTCTGCACCTTGCATGACACAAACACTGCAGATATCCCTCATCTCACGTTTTCTTACTAACACATAGTCTATCAAGTGCCATTTTTTGGATCCAGGATGTATCCAGATCGTCTTGTATTTGTCCTTCTGCTGAAACACAGTATTACCGATTTTAAAACCCATCTCTGAACAAAACTGCAACAACATCAGACCATTGCTATTACACTTGCCCACTCCGTGTTTACCCAGCACATCCCAGGTTTCAAAATCTCTTCCCACCCTAGCATTAAAATCTTCAAGAATGAAGA
The DNA here is from genome assembly GCF_053919585.1 of Euprymna scolopes. NCBI lineage: Eukaryota > Metazoa > Mollusca > Cephalopoda > Sepiida > Sepiolidae > Euprymna > Euprymna scolopes. The sequence goes on along the minus strand of NC_136492.1, from coordinate 22,740,377 downwards.
TTTTATCAGTAGAGGGAATGCGTCTAACTACACTGCACAAAGCAAGGTAGAAAGCAACCTTTTCATTATCTGTTGCACCCATAGTGAGTGCATAGACACTCCAAAAAGTTGTATAACAACCATTTACCAGAGGTAACCTCATAGCCATGATCCGGTCACTCACACCACAGGGAAGTTCTTCCAGACTAGAAAGAATTGATTCCTTTATAGCAAAAGCCACGCCTGATTCCCTCTTACATCCATCTGCTCTACCACTCCAGAAAATGATGTAGGCCTCAGCCAACTCAGAAAACTGTCCCTCATCAGCCAGCCTGGTCTCAGACAGAGCAACTATGTCCATGTCATAACGTTGAAGTTCCTTAGATACAAGAGCAGATCTACGCTCTGGATGTGTTATTGCTGACGGCAAGTCAAGCAACATCCACACATTCCAACAGCCGATGGTCATTGTCATATATTTCCTTGCAGTAGCATGATGACGACCGGGTCCAGGCTGTGGAGCCCTGAAACACCTGCCGGGCCAAGCCCTGGAAATTCTAGTTCCCTTATTGCCATTTACATTCATAATCATATTTTCCAACTTCATTGAATGTTTTGCCGTTTTAGGCTACAGCCAGCCTTTTTCTTTTCTTTCCTTCCGCCATCAAGATACAAGAGATGGTAAAAAGTGTATCTAATTAATATCGAGCAATGCCTGTGCATGAGGATTGTTAAAGTGGGGAAAGACTTTGCATGGTGAAGGCAACCTTCCTATAAGAAGGAAAACTGATATAAACCCTGCGATGACTGCTGCATCCAATGATGTTGACTTGCTCTTCTTTTTGGATCAATGTGGCAGTTGTTTAGAGAGTGGAATTGAGACAATGGCTTACAGAGCCCTCTCCACCCACAATGCCATTTGATCCATGACTGGTGGGTCATGTATGCCACAGTTTACAAGGCCTAAACTCCTCTGGAGGTTTCTGTCACGTGGGGTTGATTTGTCTGGGAGAAGCACAGAAAGATGCTAAAAAATCTGTGTGCTTTTAACACACGTCCACATCAGACCTTGACCACTCATACATACATACATACATTTAAACGGACAGGCGAGATTTATATTATAGATGCTGGTTTTATGATCATTTAAAATTTAAAGAGTGTTTACATTTTATTGGGACACACCATATATATATATATATATATATATATATATATATATATATATATATATTTACATTTTATTGGGACACACCATATATATATATATATATATATATATATATATATATATATATATATATATATTGAAATTTTCTTCAAAACCTTTAAAACTATAAAAAAAATCCTTCGTTGGAACATGATTTTGTCATAAGTCAATTAATTTTTTTTAAGAATTTAATGTTCTTAAAGGGATCATCAGTTGTTTACCATGAAATATCATATATATATATATATATATATATATATATATATATATATATATATATATATAAAAGTGTATAAAACGCATATTTGCTCTACAACAGTATTGAGCACTTTCTTCAGTTTTTATTAATTACCACTTCCACTATATATATATATGACCCCCCAAAAACAAAAGCTAAATGGAGGCCATCTAGAACATATGCTGTAGATAAAAAGGCCAAAGACCCTAGTATTTTGATGTGATGTTTTGAATATAATAAACTAGTTATGACCAAAGTTTCATTTCATTCGGACAAAACACTAAGAAACGGGGCCTAATTAGAATCGGGGCCCGTTTTTTGTTGGGTCACCCTGTATACATATAAAGAACGAAGAAGTAATAAAAACATTTTAAGAAGAGTTAAAAAATATTGAATTTTCAAAAAGGAGACACAAATGAAGTGGATTGTCCTTAATCCGCGGAGTTTTGAAAGAAATACTTTCCATCTAATCAGAGGGTAGGAGTTAGCAAAATGTGGAATCGGATTTTCCTTGCAAAGTATTTAATGAAACTATAAGTAAGCCATAGAGCTTACTTGGTAAAAGTTAAAATATAGTGAAACAGAGGGAAAAATGATTTCACGTGAATGGATGTTCCAGAGAAGAGTAGAATATCTAAAAATGGTAAAATCAAAGAAAAGTTGGTAAAAGTCTGATATCAAGAAGTAAAAATCCAAAGGAATTGCGTTACTGAAAGATATTTTAATGCCATCCAAAAGGCAAAATTCCGTGAAATAATTTACAAATGGGTACAAAAAAAAAGAGTTCAATACATTATTATAATATATTATTTTATATATATATATATATATATATATATATATATATATATATATATATATATATATATATATATATATATACATATATATATATATATATATATATATATATATATATATATATATATATATATATATATTTGAATCGATCTGTCACATCTACCATTTGAAAAGGGAATTTTTTCCAAAATTAATAATGGATATTGTCGCAGACATAACAAGTAAGACTTTTGTACCTAATACAACTGAATAAATATATGTATATATAAACATATATGTATGTACTTATTGATTTGTAAATTGCCACTTGTTCCCGTCTCCTTTCACCAACAACGACTATATCTCATTCCTCGCATTGTGATAGCCTTCTAAATCTCTACTATATATAAAATGTAGCAAACTTTCTTCATTTCTAAAAGACTTAGCAAAAATAAAATATAAGATGACAATTCAGGTTTAATTAAATGACATAAATAAAACGTGTACGTGTTGTGAGCAACGTTGCAATAAGAACTGAACTGAAAACTGCACAGAAAGTTATCAGTTTGAAGTTGTGGTGCATGCTAGGCTGGGAGGGGTGGGGACATAAAAGCTAACTTCAAATGTTTTTGTTGGAAACAGATTAATAAGCCACTAGCAGGGACATTCGGCATAGCGCAGTTGTAAAATATGCTTAAATACGATATTTTAATTTATGTAGATTTCGTCTTATATAGACTCAATTATATAGAGTCAATTTTCTATCGATTCTTATATATTATAAAGTTGTGATTTCAAAAATTAAAAAAAAATATATATTCATATGACTTGGTATATATATATATATATATATATATATATATATATATATATATGTATATATATATATATATATATATATAAATGTAACTCTTGGTTCGTTCGCAATTAATAATCTAAAAAACCACTGGACGGATGGCTTCCACGTTTTGGTATAATATGTTTACTATATCCATGTGTGTTTTTATATATTTCTTTTTAATTATAACATTATACTTAATTTTTCTATGATAAATAGGTGTTTTTCTTTGTACCGATAGGCCATTTTTTTATTTAGGGACAATTATTTATTACCGCTTCCTGTCACGTGACCAGTGTTACAATTTAGCGGTTTTCCTGCTAGATCTGGAGATTTCGTTTGCAATCTAGCGGGGAATTCTAGAAAATCTGGAGATATTTGGCACCCACACACCCACAATTTTAGAGTAAAAAATAAAGAAAAGCACTTGAAAATACTTTAAAACATTAAATAAACTCATTCATGTAAGTAAAAAAAAGTAGCATTTATTGCCTTTGGTAACAATTATTTATTGATTATTTGTTTTGTTTTTCCCCTTTTTTCGGCTAACCATTCTTAAATCTCGCTATAAAATCGATTTTTCCAAGCACATTTTAGGTGGGGGGGGGCATTCCAACCTCCGAAGTTTAGTTTAAAATACGATCTAAGCAACCCTGCTTTATTTAGAAGTATTTAGTCGAAAATTGTAAAAAGCAAGAAACAACAGCAAAAAAAAAAAACTCATACCAATACAGAAGAATTTAATTATCTACCAACCTAAATACTTTTAATATGCTAAAACAAAGTTTTTTTGTTTTTTATTTTTCTAATTTCAAAATATGTTGCACCATTATTGTGATGTTTAATTTGCAGTATATTTCAATTTAACTTTTATTATAAAAATACCCTCTCTGAAAAAAACAGGCAAAACTAGCTGATAAAATATGTAAGCCTTCTGGGGAGCTAACCGCTTCAATATAATTCCAGAAACATATAGTGAGAAAACACGGAACATTTTATATATTGAATATACTATATTTATAATTTTTTTTATGGTAGGAAGTTAAAATATGGAGTTGGGGAGGGGGATTAGGGATTTTTGAAAATTTCAGACGATAAAAGTTAAAAATCTAGCGATTTTCTGGACATTTCTTTCTCCTGATCTCGCGGGTTTTTTTTAAATCTCAGTTGCCAACATTGCATCACTAAAAAAACACTACAGGCTTAATGTAAACAGAATTTGTTTACAATATCGGTAAATTTTCAATGGGTTTAATCACATGATTATTGATAATGTAACCATGTGATTGAAATTTAATTTAAATTAACCACACGTGGTTGCTTTCCTATCAAATATTCATCGAAAAATGGTAGCTACACACAAAATGAATGCCGACGCTCAAAGTGTATACACATTTTGACTCCTCCCTTTACTTAAAAATTCACCAAAAATCAGGAAATTAACGAATTTTAATGAAAATTGCAGTATTTTTCAAATAATAATCGCAGAATATAATGAACTAATTATTTTTACTTAACTCTTAGTGAAAATGTTTTATTTTGTTTAAACAAAAAATACCTTTACTAAAGTTATGGTTTTCAGTAGTAAATAAAAAACGCAAGAATTTATTTTTGCTTTTTTTTTATATAAATAAAGCATCGTAATTTGTAACAATAAAGAACAATTTTTACAGTAACATTACGAAAAAAGCCCCTAAAGTCCGTATTAATGAATTCTATATAACTCAAAGAAAAATGAATTCTCGCATACTATTCAGGAAATTAAAGATTCAATTAGATTCCTGTTTCAGTCACGTAAATTATTTAGGGTGAAATGAGTTTAGGAATTTATAGCCAAAACTAATTTTTTTTTTTTTTGCTTAAAAAAATAGCATTAATACAGTAAGTTAGGTAAAATTTGCATAAAATGCTCTGCTTTACGGTTGTAAAAATGGAACGGAAATTTAAATTTCGTTCCCTTTTAAATTCGGTACATTTTTACATTACGTCCAACTCATCGTTCACATTCGACACATCAACTTTTATAGCTTTTCGGGTATTCTGGCAAGATTAGGGGTGTCTATTCCGAAAGCCGTTCTTAACATGGGTAGATTGGTAGGTGTGTCAGAAATTTCGTGAAAAATAGTGAATAATTCCAACCCGTCTTTCCAAGCTTATAACTCCTCGAAAAATGTAACTCAAGCCCTAATTTTTTTTCCAATTAAAGGAGCAAGGACCAAGGTTTCATTAAAAAAAAAAAACAAAAAAAAAACAAACAACATGTTTTTTAAAAAAAAAGGTTTTAACTTCGGACTTTACAGGTAAATTTCTAAAAAACACTACTTTTTTTGTTTTAAATTTGATTATATTATTTATTGACCTTTTCTCTTCAATTTGTGATATATAACACTTTGGTGAGTAAATTATTTACTTTTTAATAGACATTTCAAAATGGGAGGTGTGAATTATTCTACCCAGTGTCTTTCCAAGCTTATAACTACTCGAAAAATGTAATTCAAGCCCTAATTTTTTTTTCAATTAAAGGAGCAAGGACCAAGGTTTCATAAAAAACAAAAAACAAAAGAAAAACAAACAACGTGGTTTAAAAAAAACGGTGTTAAACTTCGAACTTTACAGGTAAATTTCTAAAAAAACACTACTTTTTTGTTTTAAATTTGAATATATTACTTATTGACCTTTTCTCTTCAATTTGTGATATATAAAACTTTGGTGAGTAAATTAATTATTTACTTCTTACTAGACACTTGAAAATGGGGGGGGGGCGTGAATTAAAAAAAAAACGTTTGTCTAAAATATTACATTCGGTTTATTGGAAAGAGCATAAAATTTCACATTGACCCTGAAAATATCGTAAAAGTAGAATCAATAGAAAAATTTTGATAGATTTTTTAAGTTTAAAAATTGAAAAATATTGAATTCGTAAAATTCATTACTGTTTTTTAAAAAATAAAAAAAAATATTTCTATTACTTTTAAAACAACTTTAATAGTTTATTTTGGAAGTATAATCCATAAAGAAAATAAACAACCCACTTTTAAAAGAGAAATTACGAGATTTTTATATTTTATTCGCAGTTTCGTGATAGGGGTATAAAAAATTCCTACAAAAATTCTGATACATCTACTAGATTGGAGTGTTTATTCGTTGTAAACGTACACGACAACCTATAAATGTCGACATTTCCAATGTGAATGGTAAGCTGGACTTATGTAAAAAAATAACAAAAAGATATACCAAACTGACTTTTTCGTTTAAAAATGGAATTATTTCCCTTTCGTTATTAACTTCTTTTTTTTTTAATTTTTTTTTTAATAAATATTTTGTGTTTTATATACATAAAGTACAATTGTTGAATGTTACTGTTTTGATTATATTCGTTTGGGGTGGGGCGCACAATTAAAAAATTAAGAAAGATTAAAACGAAGCGAAATTTAAGTTTCTGTTCCATTTTTACAACAACCGTAAAACAGCGCATACTCAGCAAGTTTTATCGTAATTTATAAGCATAATATTGAAACACTAAATCAACATTTTATTTATTTTTTTTGCATAATTAATGATGGAAGTATTTTTCTGTTTATTTTCTTAACATCTGTTAAAAAAAATATATAATTTGTACATTCTCTTGAAAAAAAGAATCAAACTTTTCTCTACTTTCACATGTGTTCCATTTTAACAAACTGAGCCACAGCAACGCGTGGCCGGGTACAGCTAGTATATATATAAAATTTTAACTCATTTCAGATTAAATATGTTTTTAACTCATTTCAAAATGTTTTTTAACATATTTTATTAACTGTTTGCTCATATATATATATATATATATATATATATATATATATATATATATATATATATATATATATATAACTTGAGTTCTTTCAGCTATAATCGCACGCAACCAAAACCAAAACGTATGAAGAATTTTTTGGTAAAATTATTAAAAGAATTTTTAGTAAAACCATTTATAAAAAATAGATGACTTGAGTACCATCAGCTATAATTGAAATCGAAACCAAAACTTATGAAGAATTCTTACAAGAAATGGAAGGTCATTCGAACGACATTGTAAATTCCAACCTGTTCAGTTCAGTTCTCAGAACTCGATTCACCTACCATCTCGACATCAGGTTTTTTATTACGTCATTTTGGGGGCGAAGCGTCATTGATATGCAAATTAATGTAAATCAAATTAAACCTCTGACCTACTTCAAGTGTATCTTTTCAAATAAACTCAGTAATCTTCATGTCGGTATTTCGAATGAAACCCTTTATTTAATCCATCGGGATAGCATGCTGTCATTCCGTCAGCCATGACTGGGTAGATGTCCTAAGTAATTCGCAATTGCATTTTGAATGTCGCTCACATCGGGGATTGAAACCTTAACATTCAGAAGAGTGTAACATACAACTGAATTTTATATACAATGCAATGGGTTCTTGTGGACGAGTTCTACAGAAAGAGTGCTTAGTTTGACATGTAAAGAAGGTTGAACATTACATCGACCGAAACGCGGTGAAAATAACACTCAAGATGTGAACAGTAATCCAAATAATCCAACATTCTTACACTATCTCTCTATCTATCTATCTATCTATCTACTATTATATAAAAAGAACTGTGTGTGTGGTGTGGGGTGGTGTGTGTGTGTGTCTATCTATATGTGTGTTTCCTATAGACTCCAAAACGACTGGGTTGATTTTTATGAAATTTCACACAAATACACTTTATGTGCCTGGCAGTGTTCTCACATTTTGTATCGGAATGTCTTTGATAAATATCAATAAAAGAATAAAAATAAAGGCAAAAAAAAGGAACAAACGATTTTGACCAAAGTTAATACCTTATGACAGCCTTACATCACAAGTGCATATGAGAAGTTTTATTACAACACAAGCAGAAAAGCCTGGATATAAAATCAACAGTAGGTTCCTTCATATGACAGAGCGTGCGTTCGAAATTAATTTTTCTGTTTAAAGCACAATTGCACCATTATATATGACTTTTTCATTTTAAACTTAAATTCAAGCCATTATCACCGAACAAGCAAAAAGGTCCGGCATATAAAATCAACAATAGGTTCTTTGATATGACAGGGGGAGGGCTTAAAATGAATGTTTCTGTTTAGAGGACAATTGAACCATGATACTTGACTTTTGCATTTCATACTTTAATTAAGGCGTTATATAGAAAAATATTTTTATAAAATCAACAGTAGATTCTCTACAGTGCAATGTAGACTATAGTGTATTGTGAACTGTCACTGCGAGGAGGTATGTGAAGCTTCCTCCCGATACACCACAATAGGTTCCCCAACTAAGATGATAATCGATTTGATTTTAAAAAATGGGCGATTTCACCGATTTTAGGAGTGTGAAACATACATTTATCATCATTCAATCCCGGGCAGCGTCGGATACCTCTCTGTTATTTATTTGCACAAAAAATAAATACGAACAAAACTAAAACTGTTCATATCGAGCTTAACTTAGAATTTTATTTTGAGTTAAGCATAAAAAACAGAAAAGCAGTTTGGCTCAAATTGGTTGAAAGTATTTATTTTTTTGACATTGTGTTTTTAATTAAAACACTCAGATCAGTATGCAGTATGCCAAAACATGAATCTTTCATTTTTTTCTTTTTTTCCACCTCAATACTCACCTTAAAAATGACGACCTTTATGGTTTTCGGGTATGCTGAAAACGAATATCACATGTAAATTTGAGGCAGACAAGTAGTTTTTTAGATATTAAGGCATTTATTATTGTTGTGTCGTGGAACAACAGTGGAAATAAGAACAATGAAGTCGAGGTTCGGTTAAGGAACAAGTGTATTAACAATAATGTACAAAGATAGGAAAGCGTGTATATCTGCTGGGCACTCGGTTAGCAGTTGAAGTGCAGTCACATCTCTCTCACTGGTGTTGGAATTACTAGCGCTATTTACAGTGCTAATCGGTGTAAATTCCTCTGTTCAAGGAGGCCGGTATAGCAATTATCCAATGTAATCTATTATGTTTTCACTGGTGGCCTTGTTTTTTACAACTGGAAAGTACTTATGCGTATGTGTATTACAAAACACCCCCTCCTCCCTATGTTAAGAATGGCAAACGCCTTTGACATTTATTAGATAATACATTGAAAAAAATTTCTTAATATCCAAAGTCATTATTTTAAATGTGAGTATTAAGGAGGAAAGAAAGTAAAAAAATATCCCTGAATTTTTTTTTTTTTGTAACTTGGACAAATCACTTTTAATAAATTTTGCTGGGTTTGTTTTACAATAGACCGAGGTCGAAAAAAGTGGTAAAGAAACAAATATATAACAAATAACTGATACCAAAGGCGGCATCCAGTGGAACACCCTATTTTGCAGTTGAAACCAGAAAAATTAAAAAAACAAATCCACATATCTAACCTTTGGTGCATGGAACATAAGAACCCTGCTAGATCTCAATGACATGGACAGACCAGCACAATGAACTGCCCTGGTCTCAAAGGATCTTGCGGCTCTTAACGTGGACATTGCTGCACTAAGCGAGACCCGACTCTCAGAGAAGGGTAAGCTGGAAGAAAAGGGCTCAGGATACACCTCTTTTGGAAGGAAAGGGATAAAGATGAAAAAAGATTACACGGAGTTGACTTTGCTGTAAAGTCACATATCGTGCATGATCATCAGCTCACACCAACAGCCGTAAATGAGAGACTTATGTCTCTTGGAGTCCCATTGCCTTCTGATAACTTCATTACTATCATTTCGGCATATGCACCAACCCTAGATGCTGACAGTGAAGTGTAATGAGAATTTTACCAGCAGCTTGGCAAACTTATAACCAGGGCCCCACCATGTGACAAATTAATGCTGCTGGGTGACTTTAACACAAGAGTGGGGAAAGACCGTAGACTCTGGAACTTTGTCATTGGGAAGCATGGACTTGGTAAATGCAACTCAAACGGCTACCTGCTGTTAGGATTTTGCTCAGAATTTGAGCTATTCATTACCAACACTCAGTTCCAGCTCCCAAATAGATTTAAGACCATGTGGAAACATCCTCGATCTCAGCATTGGCATCTTCTAGACTATATCATCGTCTGTCAGAAAAATAAAAAGCATATCCACATTACTAAATCAGCACTCAGTGTAGATGACTATTGGACCGATCACTATCTGGTCATCACACGTTCTAAATATACCACCAGAAAGAAGCCCAAATTTGACTTAAAACAGCAACCTCGGAAAAAAAATATAACCTCTCAAAACTTCACCTAACAGAATCAAAAACAAAATATCAACACACCATCGAACAACAACTTTGTATAAACCCAACCAATTCTTGCGATCTGGAAGAAGAATGGTTGTCAATCAGTAAGATCATTAATGAATCAGCCAAAGTCACAGTCGGTTTAAAGAAAAAGAAAAATCAAGACTTGTTTGATGAAAACTTGAAATTAATGAATTCTATCAAGAAAAGATAAACGATCGCCATGCTGACGACCCTCTAAGCTGGCATAACACCAACATCTACAGAAACTGCAAAAAACAATGTCAATCAAGATTACGGGAACTAGAAAACAAATGGTGGCAGCTGAAATTGGAGGGTTTTGCAGAAGCCCACAACCTTAGAAATTTCCATACCGGTGTAAAACAAATTTTTGGCCCTATCAGATCCTTGCAGCAAACAATGTCACCATCCTCAACGATCCACAGTTAATTCTGGATCGTTGGAAAGATCATTTTGCCATTCTACTCAATAAAGAACCTGCTGCAGATGAGGACTTTCTCAAAATGGTCCCACAGTGCTCAGCGCAATTATCGATGAATGCATCACCATCCTTTACAGAACTTCAGATTGCGATAAAGCAAATGAAAGTAAAGAAAGCCCCTGGGCCTAAAATAATGTGGCAATTACCGTGGAATTGCCCTTTTGTCCATAATGTTTACCCGCATACTACTGAATCGCTTACTGCAAGTCATGGAATCAGTCCTCCCAGAATCTCAGTGCGGCTTCCATGCCTCTCGGGGGACAATAGATATGATTTTCTGTGCTAGACAGCTGCAGGAGAAAAGCAGGGAATAACAGAAACCCTCTTTCTTGTATTTTATGACCTACAAAAAACATTCGATAGCGTTCCAAGGGACGAATGTGGAAAGTTCTCAAGCAATTTGGTTGCCCAATCCACTTTGTAGAACGCATCAAGGCACTGCACGATGGCATGTCAGGATATGTATCGCATCAGGGCAAGAAAACAAAAAGTTTCCAGTTACCTGTGGACTAAAACAAGGCTGTGTCCTTGCACCTACTCTTTTTTCCTTATATTTTGTTGCAATGTTGCACAAAATTCACCCAAATAACCCCGGGTGAACATTAGGTACCGTTATGATGGGGGACTTTTCAAGCCTGCTAGACTAAAATCTCAAAGCCTTGTGAAATTCCAAAAAATCACAGAGCTCCAATATGCAGATGACAACATGGTCCTTTGCCATTCCAAGGAAGACATCAAGAGATTTGTAAACAACTTCACAGCAGCCTACAACCGTTTCGGACTCTGTTAATATTGGTAAGACAAAAGTGTTAGCACAACTAGTACCCAACACCATCTTACAGGACATAAGTATTCACATAAATGACACTTTTCTGGAACAAGTAGATCACTTTCCATATCTCAGTAGCATAATATCGGAAAAGTGCTCAAATGAGAATGAAATAGAAAGCCGAATTGACCTTGCCTATTGATCTTCTGGTAAACTGACGAAGCGCATCTTCAAAAATAAACATCTATCAATAAAAACTAAACCACATAATTGTTATCCTTACGCTTTTGTATGGGTGTGAGACCTGGACTATGTACCACAGTTATCTCATTAAACTCGAAAAATTCTATCAAGAAAAACCGAGCTATACTGAACATCAAATGGTATGACTATGTAACCATCACAAGCGTTCCTGAGAGAGTGAACAGCTGCAGTATTGAGGCCACCACCATGAGGCACAGACTCTTTTGGTTGGGGAGCATCCTCAGAGTGGATGAAAACAGGCTCCCTCGACAAACCATGTACTCGGAGCTAGCCACAGGAAAAAGATCTATTGGCCGCCCAATACGGCGATACAAGGACTAACTCAAGTCAACCCTAAAAAACATCGGATTTGATCTTCACATCTGGGAAACAACATCTCTGGATCAGTGCCTGTGGCACCAATCCATCATACACGGTACCAAAGGATACGAAGCAGAAAGAAGACTGGTGGAGATCAAGAGGTAGGCAAGAAAAAAATCGTGCTGAACAACCCTGACCACCTGTCAAGCATTACTTGCCTTCTCTGTCCACGCAAATTCCATGCTCAAATTGGTCTGAGAAGCCATCTGTGATCCAAACACTGAAGGAAGAGGAGACTAAAATTCTCCGATACGAGAAATCAGCCGCTGTCGACATATATATATATATATATATATATATATATATATATATATATATATATATATATATATATATATATATTAAGTAATGTGATTTATAATTTAAAAATTAAAAAAAAATTTTTAAATTTAAAAATCAAATTTTAATTAAATTAAAAATCAGTTTCATAATTTAATTAAAATTTGATTTTTAAATTTAAAAAATTTGTTTTTAATTTTTAAATTATAAATCACATTACTTAATATTGAATTAGCTCTAGGACATTCAACTATCGAGCTTATTATATATCTAAATTACAACGAGCATTTCCTGTATTTTAATTAAACTAGTAATTTCACTATTACATTAAAATACACTTAGCTCTTTAGACTATTATTCTAATCTCCTTTAAATATATATATATATATATATATATATATATATATATATATATATATATACTCGCTATTACCAGGTTGAAAAATATTGGCGAATGGATGGCTCAGTTACATACTATTTAAGATAAACTGAATATCCTAACTTCTTATGATTTTCCTGAAAGTGGGACACATGTTGGATTTATGGAAGCATAAAGCACATCCATTTTTGTCTATGAAAATTAAACAGGAAATGACTCTCATAGCTAAAAGGGGGAATAACTCTCACAGCTTAAATAGATAAACTTATTTCTGCTTTAAAGGCAACCGGTGTCCGCTGATAATAATTGAAACAAAATTTAATTTAAATTAAATTAAATATAAATTTAATTACAAATGAGTTTAGTAAATTAACTTCAAATAATATTTCTGAATAGAACGATTAAAATAATCCTATTATAATAAACAATTAATAACATAGAACTAATTATTAAAATAGATTTTCTTTAATGTAATAAGCAAATAAGGTTACTTCTTGAATGTACATTCTCAATAGTATATATAGAAATCATGTTGGCTTAGATCAGAGTGTAGTATCTGTTCCGACAGATACTGCAAGCTATGACTAGCTATGACTAGCAAAGACCAGATGTGGGGGCAACCCCACATGTCTGACCTTTAACCAGCTCCCATTTCCCACCTTTCGGGAGCTGGTCCCCTTTTTCCCTTCCCCCTCCCTTCACTCCTCACATTAAAAATCGGCCTTGTGCCTAATTTGCTCGGTGGGGGAGCAAATAAATACCATCTGTTCCAATAGATACTGCAATCAAAGTTATATGTGGGGGCAATCAGTTATTGGTCAATGTAGGGGAAATCCTTAATACCAATTGTCACTCACCCTTCCCTCCTCTTGGGGGAGCTGGTCCCCCTTCCCTTCACTTTCCATATTAAAAAACGGCCTTGTACCTACTTTGCTCAGTAAGGAAACAAATAAATAAAAAACCCACATATAAGACCATTGCTCTTGAGCAATCAGTTTTGGTCACTGCAGGGGAAACCCTTAATACCAATTGTCACTATCCAGTTCCCTCTCAAGGGAACTGGTCCCCCTTCCTTAACTCTCCACGTTAAAAAAACGGCCTTGTGCCTAATTTGCTCAATGGGGAAGCAAATAAATATAGTGTAGTATCTGTTCTGATACTTCATTAAGTTAATTCTGCCCTTAGTCAATAGAGAGGAAACCGTTCTAGATTAAGGTAATTTTAATACTGGATTCCTTTCAGAGCGCCCCTTTCTGAGGAGCTGGTTTTCTCTCCACATTAAAAATGACCTTGTCACATTTTTCTCTCGTAGGGAAGCAAATAAATAGAAACGTACGTTTTAAATAAAAAAATTAAAATAATTGTATTTTTATGTGTAGAAAAAAAAAAGTTTTGTTTTGTAAATAAAATTTTGAAAAACATTCATGTGGGGATATTTTAAGAGTGAAAGAGGTATTATGGTGAGTGGAAAACTAGCTTAGGGAATAGAGAAAGTGGATGATCCCCTACCCCCGACATTCATCCCTCACCCCCCACTGCTTCTCCTTTTGGCATCATGCCGTATTGTTTTAAGGACCCCTCTCATTCTATATAAAATTTTAATAAAGTATTGTATAAAAAATATTGGATGCTCAACAATAAAAAAAACACCAAAAAAAAAAAAAGTACGCTTTCAATATAACAATTTATGAAATTGTACCTTTTGTATATATTTAATCTGTGAACAAACAGACAGGAGTACGACTTTATTGTCTATACTCCTGTAATTTTTTTTTTTTTTTTGTATTGATATTCATATTAAAACCCCTTTTTTCTATTTATTTAAAAAGAAAATACAATGGAAAATACAAAATATGGGTCTTGGAATTGCATTCATCTGCAAAAGATCTAGCTGACTGCATATTCTTTTAAACATTTTAATTCCGATTTTCTAATAGGATGATCATCTTTAGTAAACTATTATTTATTTAACTATAAATTCTACATGATTTATACTTGCATAATATTTGCTTAAAAAGGCTATAGTAAATACAAAACTCTTTCTATATATATTTATGCATGTGTTTATATTTTTGTGAAAAAAATTGTGTCTACCTAACTCCTCTGTCAGTTTTTGGTCTACAGACGTGAAACTTAATGCATAGGGTATTCCAACCCATGTGAGACTTTATATTTGGGTTTTAGCCAAGGAAAATCGGTGTGAAACTGTGAAAATTAAAAAAATGGAATTTGCCAGGTGACGGGCGAATGACGGCATTACGAATATGCATGCATAACGTAATAGTTATTGGTTCATGTTTTAATTCTTAGCCATGCAGCAAACATGTCTTCATAAGTCAGTTATTAACGTCAAAAGAAAAGATAAATCGTAGGCTAAACGTTTTCGGTCTCGATTCTCGATGGTGGCACACAGGTCGTGTTTTTTTTTTTTTTTTTACTTTTTCAATCATTACTATATATTGGGTCCAATATATTATAATAATAAATTTGCATTAGTAAAAATATCATATTTAAGCGTATTTTACGACCGGGCAATGCCGGACAGCCTGCTAGTATATATATATATATATATATATATATATATATATATATATATATATATATATATATATATATATATATATATATATATTTGTATTAAATGTCGGTGTTGTCCTTGACTATACACAAAGGCGTTATCATCATTCAAACATGGCCGTATCAAAGCCAGGGACCCCACCATACTTTTGTAGTGAAGCCAAGACTACAACTTCTCCATTACATTTCTCTTTCTCTCTACTTTTCCCTTTCCCTTCCTTTCTTCCTTCTTTTCTCTCTACTCTATGTGACCACAGGTTGTAGCCAATCAGGACGAAGAACAGTTCTGGTGGGAAAGAAGGAGATACAAAAAGTTTTGGAAGCAAAAAGACGGAGAGACGAGTTGTTCTAGAGTCAGGGCACAAATGAAAATCCCGAACTTTCTATGACCCGATACCACTTGTAATACGCTGAAATGTATATAAAACCGTTTCGTTTTGAAATGCCTTTGTTTCTTGATTATTATTATTCCCAGGTCGCTTTCTAGACCGTTCCAACACTTCTTTCTTATTATTAATTTCGATGACTCCCCAAAAGGAGGACCCGCCAAAATGGTAACCTAACCAACAAGAGTTACATTCATTTTCAAGTTTCTTTACAACTTCACCAGGAAGAGGCTGTTCCAGAGTCAAATAATAATAGAAAACGTTATTGAGTTTGATAGGTGTTTATTTTGGTAGTAAAGGACACAAATGCCATTATGTATGTAGAAAAAAAAGCAACCAGATCCACTGAGTTCAAATTTGCATAGAAATGGTGTTGCTTGGTCGTAGGCCAATCCTAATTGATCCGTATAATATAGCTTTGACCTTCAGCACAGATCGATTAAGACCGTCGAACAACGAAGCAGCACAATTCCTGTGCATATTTCAGCGCAATGGATCTTGTCGACAGCTTCCTGTTTTACATTGAACGTTAGTAGAAGAAGCATTCTTTTCAGAGGAGGATTGATAATTTGGATGAATCGGATTACTATTCTCAGATGAGAATATTTTGCATTGTAACGCAGTTGCGTCAGCATTTTGGGGCGTGGCGTGAGCGTGACGTCATGAGTTAAAATGCATATGTAGGGATTAAGATCAGAAGGAAAGAGGATGAAAAAAGGGGAGAAAAAGAAAAAAAAAGACACGTAGAAAGTTATACTTGGCAAGCACACAACGGCTCTTTCTCTTAACCCTTCAACTGAGTACTAGCTGTGTCTGGTGCCGTGTATTGACAGGCAGTAGTGTCTGGTGCCGTGTATTGATAGCTGGCCATATCTGGTGCCGTGTATTGGCAGCTAACTGTGGTTGGTACCGTGTATTGAGGTTCAGTTGTGTCTGGTGCCGTGTATTGATAGCTGGCCGTGTCTGGTGCCGTGTCTTGACAGCCAGCTGTGTTTGGTACCGTGTATTGACAGCCAGCTATGTCTGGTGCCGTATAGTGACAGCCTGTCATGTCTAATGGTGTGTAATGACAGACGGTCGATGTGGTGGTCAGAAAAAGAGAACATAATGGTGTTAAATACATTTCGGCAACTATTGTGGTAAACAAAGAAAATAAAGAACTTTTTCTTGCACCTGGAAAGTTTGTGTCGAAATTCTAATTTCCTTTGCGATTGTCTCTACATGCACCATTTGGATCCATTAGAGAGAACAACAGCATAGTATTTAAACACTAGTAGACAAAGCATTCTTTTGAGATGAGGGTTGATAATTTGGATTATGCGGATTATTATTCTCATCTTGGATTCATCAAATAAAATGTGAAAAAAATGATAAGAACAGTTGGAAGGTAATGGTGGTCAAGTGGTTAATGATGCGGATGGGTGACCTGGGTGTTTCAAGTTCAAATCCAGTTCATTCCACAAAAACCACTTTCACTTAGGATATTGACAACCTTTTTGTGGTCCCTCCTGTAAGTGCCCGATGTCTTTCTAGAAAGAATTCTGACCAGAAAATTATCGGGGAAACCAGTGCCAACAGCAGAATCTTTGGATTCATACGATGATTATGACCTTGAGCATTATTTTATTTACATCCTTTTTAAGAGGTTGGACACAAGGTCAAGTGCGGTTTTGATCACAGTGTTTCTGTGGAACAAACTGGATTCAAAGATGGCACACCCAGTTTTTTTTTTTATCTTGAGTGTTATTCTTACAACGTTTCAGCCGATGTAACCTCCAACCGCTGATATTGTTCAGGTGTATCCTGCCAAACTTGGAATCTTTCTATCAAACTTGGGAATCTGTATAGAATCCTGAACCCGTGGCATAACGGATAAAGCATTGAGTGAGAATCTAGGCCATCTCTGTTGATCGTGGTATGTTGCTGGTCCTGTGCAGTTCTAGGAGGTCCACCCTCCCAGGCTTTACCTTCTCTCTTTGAGGAGGGGGTCAGTTTATTGTTAATCGCCTGAGGCGCCCCTTACTATGGAATGCCGACGAAGCTATCCAGGCATTACTTGCAGGGCAGAGTGCTCATCCTCTGGTGCACTGACTCTTTTGTCCAACTTTCCGGCCCTTGTGTCACATCTTCTTCGCTGTGGGAGAGAGATATGTGCGAGTTCCAAGAACTCTAGAAACATGTATGTTCATGGATTACATTTTATACATTTATTTAATAGTCATAATAATAATGCAGTAGAACGCTGGGATACGGTGACCCAAGAATAGTTTTTTCAGGTTACGATGTTTTGCCCCCTGGTTACGGTAGTTACACCCGCCTTACGGTGTTATTTATAATGTTATTTATAATGTTATTTATAATGTTATTCATAATGTTATCTATAATGTTATTCATAATGTTATTCATAATGTTATTTATAATGTTATTTATATTGTTATTTATAATGTTATTTATAATGTTATTTATAATGTTATTCATAATGTTATTCATAATGTTATTTATAATGTTATTTATAATGTTATTTATAATGTTATTCATAATGTTATTTATAATGTTATTCATAATGTTATTCATAATGTTATTCATAATGTTATTTATAATGTTATTCATAATGTTATTCATAATGTTATTTATAATGTTATTTATAATGTTATTCATAATGTTATTCATAATGTTATTCATAATGTTATTCATAATGTTATTTATAATGTTATTCATAATGTTTTTTATAATGTTATTTATAATGTTATTCATAATATTATTCATAATGTTATTTATAATGTTATTTATAATGTTATTTATAATGTTATTTATAATGTTATTTATAATGTTATTCATAATGTTATTCATAATGTTATTCATAATGTTATTCATAATGTTATTTATAATGTTATTCATAATGTTATTTATAATGTTATTTATAATGTTATTTATAATGTTATTTATAATGTTATTCATAATGTTATTCATAATGTTATTCATAATGTTATTCATAATGTTATTTATAATGTTATTTATAATGTTATTTATAATGTTATTTATAATGTTATTCATAATGTTATTCATAATGTTATTTATAATGTTATTTATAATGTTATTCATAATGTTATTCATAATGTTATTTATAATGTTATTTATAATGTTATTTATAATGTTATTTATAATGTTATTCATAATGTTATTCATAACGTTATTCATAATGTTATTCATAATGTTATTTATAATGTTATTCATAATGTTATTCATAATGTTATTTATAATGTTATTTATAATGTTATTCATAATGTTATTCATAATGTTATTTATAATGTTATTTATAATGTTATTCATAATGTTATTCATAATGTTATTCATAATGTTATTCATAATGTTATTCATAATGTTATTCATAATGTTATTTATAATGTTATTTATAATGTTATTTCATAATGTTATTCATAATGTTATTTATTATGTAATTTATAATGTTATTTATAATGTTATTTATAATGTTATTTATAATGTTATTCATAATGTTATTTATAATGTTATTTATAATGTTATTCATAATGTTATTTATTATGTAATTTATAATGTTATTTATAATGTTATTTATAATGTTATTCATAATGTTATTCATAATGTTATTTATAATGTTATTTATAATGTTATTCATAATGTTATTCATAATGTTATTTATAATGTTATTTATAATGTTATTTATAATGTTATTCATAATGTTATTCATAATGTTATTCATAATGTTATTTATAATGTTATTTATAATGTTATTTATAATGTTATTTATAACGTTATTTATAATGTTATTCATAATGTTATTCATAATGTTATTTATAATGTTATTTATAATGTTATTTATAATGTTATTCATAATGTTATTTATAATGTTATTTATAATGTTATTTATAATGTTATTCATAATGTTATTCATAATGTTATTTATAATGTTATTTATAATGTTATTCATAATGTTATTTATAATGTTATTTATAATGTTATTCATAATGTTATTCATAATGTTATTTATAATGTTATTTATAATGTTATTTATAATGTTATTTATAATGTTATTCATAATGTTATTCATAATGTTATTCATAATGTTATTCATAATGTTATTTATAATGTTATTTATAATGTTATTCATAATGTTATTCATAATGTTATTCATAATGTTATTTATAATGTTATTCATAATGTTATTCATAATGTTATTTATAATGTTATTTATAATGTTATTCATAATGTTATTCATAATGTTATTCATAATGTTATTCATAATGTTATTTATAATGTTATTCATAATGTTTTTTATAATGTTATTTATAATGTTATTCATAATATTATTCAAAATGTTATTTATAATGTTATTTATAATGTTATTTATAATGTTATTTATAATGTTATTTATAATGTTATTCATAATGTTATTTATAATGTTATTCATAATGTTATTCATAATGTTATTCATAATGTTATTCATAATGTTATTTATAATGTTATTCATAATGTTATTTATAATGTTATTTATAATGTTATTTATAATGTTATTTATAATGTTATTCATAATATTATTCATAATGTTATTCATAATGTTATTCATAATGTTATTTATAATGTTATTTATAATGTTATTTATAATGTTATTTATAATGTTATTCATAATGTTATTCATAATGTTATTTATAATGTTATTTATAATGTTATTCATAATGTTATTCATAATGTTATTTATAATGTTATTTATAATGTTATTTATAATGTTATTTATAATGTTATTTATAATGTTATTCATAATGTTATTCATAACGTTATTCATAATGTTATTCATAATGTTATTTATAATGTTATTCATAATGTTATTCATAATGTTATTTATAATGTTATTTATAATGTTATTCATAATGTTATTCATAATGTTATTTATAATGTTATTTATAATGTTATTCATAATGTTATTCATAATGTTATTCATAATGTTATTCATAATGTTATTCATAATGTTATTTATAATGTTATTTATAATGTTATTTCATAATGTTATTCATAATGTTATTTATTATGTAATTTATAATGTTATTTATAATGTTATTTATAATGTTATTTATAATGTTATTCATAATGTTATTTATAATGTTATTTATAATGTTATTCATAATGTTATTTATTATGTAATTTATAATGTTATTTATAATGTTATTTATAATGTTATTCATAATGTTATTCATAATGTTATTTATAATGTTATTTATAATGTTATTCATAATGTTATTCATAATGTTATTTATAATGTTATTTATAATGTTATTTATAATGTTATTCATAATGTTATTCATAATGTTATTCATAATGTTATTTATAATGTTATTTATAATGTTATTTATAATGTTATTTATAACGTTATTTATAATGTTATTCATAATGTTATTCATAATGTTATTTATAATGTTATTTATAATGTTATTTATAATGTTATTTATAATGTTATTTATAATGTTATTCATAATGTTATTTATAATGTTATTTATAACGTTATTTATAATGTTATTCATAATGTTATTCATAATGTTATTTATAATGTTATTTATAATGTTATTTATAATGTTATTCATAATGTTATTCATAATGTTATTCATAATGTTATTTATAATGTTATTTATAATGTTATTTATAATGTTATTTATAACGTTATTTATAATGTTATTCATAATGTTATTCATAATGTTATTTATAATGTTATTTATAATGTTATTTATAATGTTATTTATAATGTTATTTATAATGTTATTCATAATGTTATTCATAATGTTATTTATAATGTTATTTATAATGTTATTCATAATGTTATTCATAATGTTATTCATAATGTTATTCATAATGTTATTTATAATGTTATTTATAATGTTATTCATAACGTTATTCATAATGTTATTCATAATGTTATTTATAATGTTATTCATAATGTTATTTATAATGTTATTTATAATGTTATTTATAATGTTATTCATAATGTTATTCATAATGTTATTTATAATGTTATTTATAATGTTATTCATAATGTTATTTATAATGTTATTCATAATGTTATTCATAATGTTATTCATAATGTTATTCATAATGTTATTTATAATGTTATTCATAATGTTATTCATAATGTTATTCATAATGTTATTTATAATGTTATTTATAATGTTATTTATAATGTTATTCATAATGTTATTCATAATGTTATTTATAATGTTATTTATAATGTTATTCATAATGTTATTCATAATGTTATTCATAATGTTATTCATAATGTTATTTATAATGTTATTTATAATGTTATTCATAATGTTATTTATAATGTTATTCATAATGTTATTCATAATGTTATTAATAATGTTATTCATAATGTTATTTATAATGTTATTTATAATGTTATTCATAATGTTATTTATAATGTTATTCATAATGTTATTTATAATGTTAATCATAATGTTATTTATAATGTTATTCATAATGTTATTCATAATGTTAGTTATAATGTTATTTATAATGTTATTTATAATGTTATTTATAATGTTATTCATAATGTTATTTATAATGTTATTTATAATGTTATTTATAATGTTATTTATAATGTTATTCATAATGTTATTTATAATGTTATTTATAATGTTATTTATAATGTTATTTATAATGTTATTCATAATGTTATTCATAATGTTATTCATAATGTTTTTTATAATGTTATTTATAATGTTATTCATAATGTTATTTATAATGTTATTCATAATGTTATTCATAATGTTTTTTATAATATTATTCATAATGTTATTTATAATGTTATTTATAATGTTATTTATAATGTTATTTATAATGTTATTCATAATGTTATTTATAATGTTATTTATAATGTTATTTATAATGTTATTCATAATGTTATTCATAATGTTATTTATAATGTTATTTATAATGTTATTCATAATGTTATTTATAATGTTATTTATAATGTTATTCATAATTTTATTTATAATGTTATTTATAATGTTATTCATAATGTTATTTATAATGTTATTCATAATGTTATTCATAATGTTATTCATAATGTTATTCATAATGTTATTTATAATGTTATTCATAATGTTATTTATAATGTTATTTATAATGTTATTTATAATGTTATTTATAATGTTATTCATAATGTTATTCATAATGTTATTTATAATGTTATTTATAATGTTATTTATAATGTTATTTATAATGTTATTCATAATGTTATTCATAATGTTATTCATAATGTTATTCATAATGTTATTCATAATGTTATTTATAATGTTATTTATAATGTTATTCATAATGTTATTCATA